>NW_013651950.1:67500-72500 GCF_000499385.1 Eimeria necatrix | reverse complement strand
GCTGCTGCTGCTGCTGCTGCTGCTGCTGCTGCTGCTGCTGCTTCTGCTGCTGCTGCTGCCTCTGCTGCTGCTGCCACAGACTCTGCTGCTGTACTGTACCTTTTAACAAATGTATATATACTTAAGTATATATACATATGTTAATATATTTGTAAATATCTTTATAAATATAAATATAAATAAATAAATATGTTTATTATATTATGTATAAACATGAAGTACAGTTTTACCAAGTGCACTTCCAGCTGTCTGTACACCCCAATGCCTCTTCTCTATACTGTCTGCATGCAAAGAAATGAATTTTTAAAATCTTTTTTGGAATGAAGTGGTTTAAATCATTTAATAAAGTGGTTTAAATGATTTAATAAAGTGGTTTAAATGATTTAATTTGTTCAGAATGTTTGACTGATTACTAAAAGTGAAGAAAAGTGTACTCTGAAGTTTTTTTAAAAAAGAAATCTTTGAAATGCACTTCTGTGGTGTACATACACCCCAAAGACTTCTTCTTTGTTTTTCTTTATTTGTATTTTCTTTTGCTTTTTCGGACAATAAAGAAAAGCAGAAACCGAACTAAAAGTTCAGAAGAATAAAAGTGGCAAAAGTTCAACTAAAATAGACAAAAGGGGAACTAGAAAAGTAAAAAAAGCTAAAACAATTAAAAGAAATAAATTTTAAATTTCCCGTTTGGGGTCAAACAAACAAAAGTTTATTTTGAGAGCCGGAGGCTCTCTCTGTCCTTTCGGGGGACAGGAAGTTTTTGCTATTAATTAATTAAATTAAATAATTAAATTAGGTTTTATTTCTCCACTTATTTGCTGCTATTTGGCATCCACGTCGAACCCACGCATTCACTCTTTTAATTGTTCATTATTTGTTTTAATTTAATTTTCGTTTTTAAATTTATTCACTTTTCTTTCCCGCTTTCTCGCCACCTCCGCATACACCCGACGCGCGGCACTCTGTACTGACACTCAGTCGCAATTCTTTGCACTTTTGGGCATAAAAGGAGGAAATAAACTTGTAAATAAAGAAATAAATGTATAATATATTTTAAAAAGAACATAAAATACATAAATTTCCGCAGAATTCTGTTTCGGGGAAAATAACGCTGCACATGCACTGCAGATACACCTGAGCGGGCTGAACCGCGTGCGCATGCACCCGGCACTTCCCGGGGCTCCTTTTCGCGCATTTAAATGGAAATTAACTTTTATTTTGCAACTTATTTGCAATTCATTCCATTGCAACGTTATAATGAACATATTTGTGCGTTTACGGCGTGTTTTTAAAGGCAACGGACCCTCCCTGCGGCGCTGCCGGCCCGCGCTCGGGTGTACGTACACCCCAGCTGCACCGCGAAGAAAGCCCTTTCGACGCGTCCATTAGGGAGTAAATACACTTCCACATTTATTTAGAATTACAAATGCTATTTCGAGAAACTATGCACACTTTTCGCGAGAAGTTTTGCACATTTACAAGCACATATAATTACATGTATATATGCAAGTGTATGTACACCGCACTGCTCCAGCTGTACGTACAGCGCAGCTGCAGCGCTCGGAAGACAAACACGAAATCGAACATTTCCGCAAACTTCAGTAAATATAAATGCACAAAGACATGCACAAATAAGAAGTCCACTAAAGGCTATATATATATATATATAATATATAATATAAATGCAAACAAATCCTCAAACGTGGCCTTTGCCTTGGACAAAAGCAATCCAAATATTTAAATTACTACCTCCGCTGCATGCGAACAACTACACTAAATATAATATACAAAACAGCTAATTAATATCAAACATATAATGCAAACTTAATTTATATATTCTTTCCGTGGGTGCATGCATGCAAGCTGTATGTACACCTCACCGTGGGTGCATGCATGCAAGCTGTACGTACACCTCACCGCGTACACCCGAAAGGCTGCACTTTGCACTTCCACTTATATTCACATTTCCCTCCACTTCCATTTTTTATTTATTCTTCACATTTATGTTTGTGCATGCAGCGAGAGTGGCACGCGTCAAAGAACTAAAGCAAGCACTAAACCCTAAACCCTAAATCGTGGTTTCGAACCCTAAAGAACCGAAAAGAATTCATATAATAGAGTCTCCTAGACGCAGCACCAAAAGCGAGGCGCTGCTGGCCGCTAGCCACAGCTAGCTAGCTACAGCTAGCTAGCTGGAAGCCAACCACAGCTAGCTAGCTAGCTGCGTGGCTAGCTACCAGCTCGGCAGCTTGCCAGTTAGCTAGCCAGCCACCTACTAGGCGACCACACAGCTAGCTAGCTAGCTAGCTAGCCAGCTTCCCAGCCAGCTAGCCAGCTAGCTAGCCAGCTAGCCACCGGCTAGCTACGCACGCACTGCGAACAGATTTATATAAATGACTGCAAATGGCCTCACAGCTGCAACACTTTCCACAATGTTCAAGTGTATGTACACGGCCACATGCGCCTTCTATTTAATGTGCTTTTACTTTATCCGCGCCTTCTACTTATATTCAATATATAATATACATATATATATATATACATAATATATACCTATATATATATATGACATATATTATATACATATAATATACATATATTAATATATTATATATATTAACACATACGTACATATATATTTATAATTTAGACTTGGAGATAACTATTTATATACTTTTTTTTAATTTTATTTTTGCACTTCATTGGCCCCACAGAGACTTCCAAACTTTTTTTTCTAACTTTGCACGGACCTGCAAGCCGCCGTGTGCAGTTGGCGGAAATGGAAATAAATATTTTGCGATTTATTTGCATTTTTAATTGCATTAAACAGCACTTTAAACTGCATTAAAAGGCACCTTTTAACTGCATTAAAAAGCACTTTTAATTGCATTGAAAAGCACTTTTAACTGCATTAAAAAGCATTTTTAATTGCATTAAAAAGCACTTCTAACTGCACTAAAAAGCATTTTTAATTGCATCAAAATGCATTTTTAATTGCATCAAAAAGCATTTTTAATTGCATCAAAAAGCATTTTTAAGCACACAAAACACACATTTAAAGATCTTCCACTACACACATTAAATACATTATTTCTTACCGCACAGAAGAGCCAGAAAGGCGAACTTTTGCGCCTTTCTGCAAGCTCTGCATGCATGCACGCATGCATGCATGCATGCATTACTTGCATGCACGCATGCATACATGCATGCATGCATGCATGCATGCATGCATGCATATCTGCATTTACAGGGAAACAAACACGGGTGCAAATCCGGACACAATGCAGATAAATGACAGACTTTGCATTTGCACAATTTAAACATCTACAGAAACCCACTTGTCGCGAAACTGCATGCGCATGCATGCGCATGCATGCGCATGCATGCGCATGCATGCGCATGCATGCACGCGCAGCTGTACGTACACCGGGGAGGTGTACGTACAACGGCCGCCCCAGCTTTCTGGGTTTGCATTTAATTCATTTAATGATTAACTTCTACTTTCCACTTTCCTTCTGCATGCAACAGAGACTTCAGACCATTTAATAGTGATAAGAATTTGCATTTCTAAGAAAAGCACAAGTACTTATTTGCCGGCACTATTTATTAATTTATCTTCAATTAAACTCGCCAAAGGCCTCCAAAAACATGCAATTAATTCCACCTCTTTGCAACAATTAATTCATTTATTTGCAAATGGCACTTTCATTACTTGCATGCCACTCCGCCTTGCAGTGTATGTACACCTGTCGCGGGAGCTGTCTGTACACCTGAAGCATGCATGCATGCAGCTCGAAATCAACAAACAAACAAATCAGATAAACAAATAAATAAATCCACTTTCTGTACAACTACTGTGCACTTTGCACGCGCTTGTCTGCCCTTCAAAATGGACTTCTTTGCACTGCATGCACATCTAATCACAAAGCCCCAAAACGCATGCACGCGCGCATGCATGCGCCTCGCGGCCTCCACGCATGCATGCATGCACGCATGCACGCATGCATGCATGCATGCATGCACGCATGCATGCCATTTTGCATGCATGCATGCATGCATGCATGCATGCAAGGTGACATGACAGTAATGAGGGGAAACGCCATTCAATTCATCACTTTGGAGATCACCACGAATTAATTAGTGCTCGAAAAGAAAGCAGCAAAACCAGCAAAACCCAAAACCCATGCATGCATGCATGCATGCATGCATGCATGCAGCACGCATGCATGCATGCATGCATGCAGCAGGCATGCATGCATGCATGCATGCATGCGTTCTTGGGGCTTTGCACTCCGCCGCAGCCTTCCCTTTGAAGCGACTTCTAGAAAACAAAAGGAGATTTAAAGCCTCTGATGGCGAGGACTTCTTCTGCTCACTTTATTGTTGGAAAGCGACTCCACAACCGTCGCTGCTGCTGCTGCTGCTGCTGCTGCTGCTGCTGCGGCCGCTGCTGCTGCTGCTGCTGCTGCTGCCGCTGCTGCTGCTGCTGCTGCTGCTGCTGCTGCTGCTCACCCCGTGAAGGCTAGGTAGTCAATGTGTAGGTCGCAGCACTAGGATATCATCTAGACGATTTGTTCGGGGCTAAGCACAGAGAGAACAGATTAAATAAATAAATTATAACATTAAATAATTACATTAAATATATTTCATCCACAATACATACTCAGCAGCCAAAGCATGCATGCATGCATGCATGCATGCATGCATGCATGCATGCATGCTGTCTATGCACCGCACGCTCAAACGGGGCCCCACAGGCCCTCTTGCCATTTTAAAAACTGGCTCCTCTTCAGCAGCAGCAGCAGCAGCAGCAGCAGCAGCAGCAGCAGCACTGGCTGCGAGGAGAAAAGATCCGGAAAGAAGAAAAGAATTAAAAAAAGAAAATAAGAAAAGATCTGCTGCTTCCGACTATTCGCAGCAGTCCACCTGAGGCCTGCAGTGCCGCTGGCGCCTTCTGGGCTGCTGCCGCTGCTGCTGCTGCTGCTTCTCCTGCTGCTGCTGCG
>NW_013651950.1:62500-65000 GCF_000499385.1 Eimeria necatrix | reverse complement strand
TCCCCTTTGTCCCCACTGCTGCCGTCTGTGTTGCTGCTGCCTCTGCTGCTGCTGCTGCTGCTAAGTCCCAAATTAAATTTGCTTTTGCTCTGTTTCTTGCCCGGCGCGTCAGCCGCCGCTGCTGCTGCTGCTGCTGCTGCTGCTGCTGCTGCTGCTGCGCCCTGGCCCCCCAAAGGCAAGTGTCTCCTTTGTGTCTCTTCTAAATCTGTTGCTGGCAGCTGACAAATCTGCGGCAGCAGCTTTTGGCCCGCAGGGTCTCCCAGGGAATATGAGAAATAGCCTGGGGGGGCCCTGCTGTCGCTGCTGCTGCTGCTGCTGCTGCTGCTGCTGCTGCTGCTGCTGCAGTCCAGCAGCTCTGTCACGCGCTGTCGCTCGTGCTGCTGCTGCTGCTGCTGCTGCTGCTGCTGAGTGGCCATCAAATCAAAGGGCCAACTCCCTGTCTCCCGCAGCAGACATTCGCCGGAATCCATTGCATCTCCTCCGTCTCTGTCTGCGGCAGCAGCAGCAGCAGCAGCAACTCCTGCTGCTGCTGCTGCTGCTGCTGATGTTGGTACGCACACGCTGCCGGGGTCACGTAGCCCGCCGTCGCTGAGCAAGGCGGTTGCTGCCAGCAACATTGGGTCTACTGCTGCACCTGTTGCTGTTGCTGCTGCTGCTGCTGCTGCTGCTGCTGTGGTCCACTGGTCCCGTCCCTCTAAACCCTGCAGCAGCAAATTGCTGCTCATCTGCTGAAGCAAAAGAGTCTGCGCATTTGATTTCTGTGCGTCTTTGAGCTGCGGCGCCTGCAGCAGCTTGCTGCCGTCTGCTGCTGCTGCTGCTGCTGCTGCTGCTGCTGTTGCTGCTGCTGCTGCTGGAGATAAGCTCTTCAGCGAACGCCGCACTTCTGCAAGCAGCAAATCGGCCCCTGCATGCGCCTCGGAGCCCCACTGCTGCCCCGCACTATCTGGCACGAGTTTGCTGCTGTCACTGCTGTTGCTGCTGCTGTTGCTGCTGCTGCTGCTGCTGCTGCTGCTGCTGCTTCTGCCGCTGTTGCTGCTGATGCTGCTGATGCTGCTGCTGCCGTTCGCCTGCATGTCTGGGGTATTGTTTGTAGCACCTAAGCAGCTGCCATTCCATGTCCATGGGCTGATTTCTGTCCCAAGCAGCTGTTGCTGCTGCTGCTGCTGCTGCTGCTGCTGCTTTGGCTGTTGCTGCTGCTGCTGCTTTGAGACGCAGCGTGTCCAGCTCTGCTTCCAAGCATATGCTGCAGTTGAGTCTGCTGCTGCTGCTGCTGCCTGCTGCAAACCGGCTGCAGCACCTGTGGCTGAAATTGGCTGTTCCTGAGAGGGTGCCAGCAGCCCTGCTGCTGCTGCTGCTGCTGCTGCTTCTTCTGCAGCAGCAGCAGCAAAAGGCGCACTCACCGGGCCGCTGCTGTTGCGGGAGTTTGTCTCCACCCCGTCATCTTCTGGCAGCAAAAAAGCTTCTTCAGTGGAGTCCCAGTCCGTCAGCAGCAGCTGCTGCTCTTCGCAGGCAGTGTCTTCTGCTGCTGCAGCAGCTGCTGCTGCTGCTGCTGCAGTGGTTGCTGCTGCACCTCCCGCCGCCGCTGCTGCTGCTGACGGCAGCAGCGCCATATCCACCTGTTGCGAGGCGGCGGCGATGGGCTGTTCGTCCTGCAGCTGCAGCATCTGAAGCTGCTGCAGCAGCAGCTGCTGCTGCTGCTGCTGCTGCTGCTGCTGCTGCTGCTGCCAGGGCCAGAGAGAACCCTGGCCGTCCCTGGGGTCCACGAGGCCCCCGAAGCTGTCGTCAGGCTCCTGGGGCCCCTCAGCCTCAGCAGCAGCAGCAGCAAGAAATGATCTGCTGTTGCTGGCAGAAGAGATTGTGGAAACACTAATTAGAGAATCCTTGTTAACAGGAGAGTCTAAGCAGCAGCAAATGGTTTCTTCCTGCTGCTGCTGCTGCTGCTGCTGCTGCTGCTCGGCGTCCGCGGTGCCGCGGGCGGGAGCGGCGTCGTCGGCCTGCAGCTGGAGCTGCTGCTGCAGCTGCTGCTGCAGCTGCTGCTGCTGCAGCTGCTGCTGCAGCAGCTGCTGCTGCTGCTCGCGCCGCTCCTCCCCGTACAGGCCGTGTCGAGCGCCCCCCAGCGAAGCGCAGCAGCTCCCAGCAAAGGGGGTCATCTGCAGCTGGGGGGCGACAGCCGGGGCAGCAGCAGCAACTGCAGAGGCAGCAGCAGCAGCAGCAGCAGCAGCAGCAGCAGCAGCAGCGACGGGGGGCTTCTGCGGACTCTCCTGAAACGCCGGCCCTTCTAAGACGCTCACCCGGGACATTATAAAGGAAGCAGCTGCTGCAGTCTGGGGGGAGAGAAGGCCCTTAGAGACGGAGCAGCAAAGAGACGCACTTCGAGTGGAGGGTTTAGGGTTTAGGGTTTAGGGTTTGCAGTGTGCAAGGGCCGAGGGTTTCCCAGGCCCCTTCGGGAGTTAAAGGAACAAATAGAATTCAAAGACACAATTCTAGAGCTGAAGAAGAA
>NW_013651950.1:45000-57500 GCF_000499385.1 Eimeria necatrix | reverse complement strand
CCGCTGCTCTAACACTTCTGGTGTTTGCTGCTGCATGCGCTGCTGGTCTTGCTGGTACTGCTGCTGCTGCTGCTGCTGCTGCTGCTTCTTTAGCTGCTGCCCGCGGATCGGCTGCTGAAATTCCTGTGCGCCAGCCCCAGAAATGGGGTGCTGCTGCTGCTGCTGCTGCTGCTGCACATACTGCAGCAACACGCGCTGTTCTCCAGCAGCAACACCTGCAGCAGCAGCAGCAGCTGCTGCTGCTGCTGCTGTGGGGTCGGCAGCAGCAGTGCATGCGGGGCCCTCAATTTCCAGCCGCAGCTGCTGGGCGCAAGTGAAGCCTTCGCTGCTCTTACTGTTTGCTGCTGCTGCTGCTGTTGCTGCTGCTGCTGCTGCAGGAGCCGCCCCTATGGAGCTGAAACAATCTGCGGCTGGTGCTGCTGCTGCTGCTGCTGCTGCTTCCGCTGTTGGTACAGCTTGCTGCTGCACAGGCCGTTTGGTGTCGTGCTTGCCCAACATGTGCTGCTGCTGCTGCTGCTGCTGCGGTTGCTGCTGCCGCAAATGCTGGTTCGCAGCAGGCCCTTCTTGCTGCTGCTGCTGCTGCTGCTTGTACTGTAGCAGCAGCCGCTGCAGCAAGGCTGTGAGTTGCTGCTCGACTGCCCACAGAGACTGCGCCTTGGGGTCCTTCACGCTGCTGCTGCTGAGGGCAGCAGCAGCAGCAGCAGCAACAGCTTGCAGCAGATAACTAATATCTGTTTCATTCCCTTTTACATTGAGCAGCTGTGCTGCTGCGTCAAGTTGCTTCCTTTTAGCTGCTTTGCTGTTGTTGGCAGAGTAAGGCTGCTGCTGCTGCTGCAGCTGCTGCTGCTGCAGCAGCTGCTGCTGCCACATCCCCTCTTGCTGGCTTGTGTTGGGAGCGCGAAGCTGCTGCTGCTGCTGCTGCAGGCGCAGCAGCTGCTGCTGCCTCAGGTACTGCAGCGGCTGCAGCAACAGCTCATTGAGCTGCTTGTGCCTTGGCCGCTGCTGCTGCTGCTGCACCTGCAGCGGCTGCTGCAGCTGGTGCTGCTGCCGCTTTGAGCCCTTGACTGAGTATTCCTTCTCTGGGCTGTTGCTGCTGCTGCTGCTGCTGCTGCTGCTGCTGACTAGCATAAGCGTGCCGTGCGGCAGCAAAGGGGGGGCCCCAGCAGCAATAAATTGCTGCATGCTGCTGGGCCTAACTGCCAAAAGGTCGTAGGGGCTGTAAACTGCTCCTTGCTGCTGCTGCTGCTGCTGCTGCTGCTGCTGCTGCTGCTGCTGCTGCTGCTGCTGATCCAACGCTATCACGCCTTCAGCGGCCGTGAGATGGCTTCCCTGCTGCTGCTGCGGCAGCAGCCGCTGCTCAAGTAGTTGCTGCTGCTGAAGAAGCTGCTGCTGCTGCAGCTGCTGCTGATTCAGTGGCTCGCTGCTGGCTGCTGCAGCAACCAGATTCTGCTGCTGCAGAAAAGGCTCCGCGTATTCTGCTGCTGCATGCAGCGGCGCATCGAGTTGCGAAGTCCCTCTTTGAGCCGGATAAGTTGCTGCTGCTGGTGCTGCTGCTGCTGCTGCTGCTGCTGCTGCTGCTTCTGCTGCTGGCGCCTGCGGCTGCACGAGGCTCATCAGCTGCTGCAGCTGCTGCAGCACTGTCTCTCTATCTGCTGCTGCTGGGCCTATAGCGCGCAGCAGCCTTTGCAGCAAGGCTTCTTGCCACTGCTGCTGCTGCTGCTGCTGCTGTTGGTGTTGCTGCTGCTGCTGCTGCTGCTGCTCCAACAGCTCAAGCTGGCGACGGCGTTGCTCGTGCTCCTCCTGCTGCTGCTGAAGCAGCAGCTGCTGCTCCTGCAGCTGCTGCAGCTGCGAAGCAGCACTATGGCTTTTGTGCTGCTGCAGCTCTGGAGGGGCACAGGCCCGGACGCTCTCTATCAGCTGCTGCTTCGGTGTCTCCTGTGCTTCTCGCTGCTGCTGCTGCTGCTGCTGCTGCTGCTGCTGGTCTGAGGCTTGCTCCAACACGTGCTGCAGCACGTGCTCCTTAATGTCTGCATGCACTCTGTTGTCAATTTGCTTCTGGATCTGCAGCAGCTGCTGCTTAAATTCTGGTGACACTGCAGCAGGAGCAGCAGCTGTTGCTGCTGCTGCTGCTGCTGCAGAGGCGTCATCGCGCTGCATGTCGCTGGAGACGTGCTGCTGCTGCTGCTGCTGCTGCAGCAGCAGCTGCTGCTGCTGCCCCTGTCTGTCTAGCTCCGGCTTCTCATTTGCAAAGCCGGTGTTCGTCTTCGCTGCAGCAGCAGCAGCAGCAGCAGCAGCGGCTGCTGCTGCTGCCTCCTGCTTCCCTGCTGCAGCAGCAGGATCCCTTATCGGGGGGAAGGCAACCAAAAAGAGAGGCTCTAAGCCAGATCTTGCTGCTGCCAGCAGCAGCTGCGGGTGCTGCTGCAGCAGCCGCACGAGAACTTTGCTGCGGTGCTCTTCGTCGAGTTCAGCTGCTGCGAACAAACAGCAGCAGCAGCAACAGCAGCAGCAGCAGCAAATATGGAGTTTGTCTTGCTGCAGCAGCTGCTGGCCAGCGCAAGCTGCCAATACACCCAGAAGCACACGCAGCAGCAGCAGCAGCACCAGCAACAGCAACAGCACGAATAGAAGAAACAGCAGCAGAAGCAGCAGCAGAAGCAGCAGCAGAAGCAGCAGCAGAAGCAGCAGCAGAAGCAGCAGCAGGTTTCGCACTGTCGCTAGCGAATGTGGCCAGCAGTTTCAGGAAGTCCAAAACAGAAAAAACTGGCTCTGCTGCTGCTGCTGCTGCTGCTGCTGCTGCTGCAAGAGGTTGTGCTTCAGTGGGTTCTGCTGCTGCTGTTGTTGTAGCCTTCGAAGCAGCATCTGCTGCAGTTGCTGCTTGTTCTGCTGCTGCTGCTGTTGCTGCAGCTGCTGCAGACTGGCTGCTCACAACCTTCGGGGTTTGTGGTGTATCAGCAGCAGTTTGAGCTTCTGCTGGAGAGGCAGCAGCAGCAGCAGCACCAGAAGCTGCTGCTGCTGCTGCTGCTGCATCCGCAGTTTCTGCTAAAGGAGAAGCAGCAGCTGCTGCACTGACTTCTGCTGCTGCTGCTAAGGGCGTGCTGCCTTCTGTGTCTTGCACTGTTCCCTCGGTGCTGTTGCTGCTGCTGCTGCATGCAGCAGCAACAATGGCGTCGGAAGCAGCATCCTTAGGCTTCTTCGCTGCTTCTGCTGCTGCTGCAGCAGGTGCTGCTGCAGCTTCTGTTGCTGCTGCAGCTGGTGCGGCTGCTGTTTTGGGCTCGGCGAATAGCTGCAGCAGCACATAAGCAGCACTGCTTATATGAGCAGCAGCAGCAGCAGCAGTAGCAGCAGCGAGTTCAGCAGCAGCAGCAGCGAGTGCAGCAGCAGCAGCGGCAAAGGCAGCAACGTAACCGCGCCCAACATCACCAGCAAAGCCGCTTGCAACGGAAGCAAGACCAGCAGCAGCAGCAGCAACGGAAACAGCAGCAGCAGCAACAGCAACAGCACCACTACAAGCACCAGCACCAGGAGCGCCAGCAGCACAAGCAGCAGCAGCAGCAGCAGCAGCAGCAGCAGCAGCACCATTACCAGCACCAGCACCACCAGCACCACCAGCACCAGCACCGCCAACACCAGCAAAACCAGCAGAAGCAGCAGCAGCAGCAGCAGCAGCAGCAGCAGCAGCAGCAGCAGCAGCAGCAGCAGCAGCAGCAGCAGCAAGAGCCCACCTCGCTGTACTGGGGAAACAAGGCCCTGCCAGTTTTTCTTAAAAAGGGCTCTTCGCAAAGTGAATTTAAAACATCAAGAGGAAGAGCTGTTGCTTCCAGCTTCGCCAGCGCTGCATGCAGCTGCCCTGTTGCTGCTGCTGGTGCTGCTGCTGCTGCTGCTGCTGCTGCTGCTGCTGCTGGTGCTGCTGCTGCGGGGATTTCCAACTCTGGCGCACACAGCCGCTTCTCGCTGCTGCTGCTGCTGCTGCTTTGCATAGAATTGCTACCCTGTGCTGAGCCAAAAGCTGCTGCAGATTCGGCGTCGATCTGCTGCTGCTGCTGCTGCTGCTGCAGCTGCTGCTGCTGCTGCAGCATGAGCTTAAACGCCCGGAGAAACAGCAGCATGTCCGAAGCTGCCCAAAACACAGGATGGCACACAGCCAGGCGAAGCACTGGCTGCTGCTGCTGCTGCGGTGGCTGCAGCAGCAGCAGCAGCAAATCCTGCAGCAGCGGGGACTTGTCAAGCTGCACCCACAACACGGAGCAAACCCTAAACCCTAAAACGTCAGCGTCAAACCCTACACCCTAAACCCTAAACCCTAAACCCTAAACTCCACACAAAAAGGACTCCAAAATCCTAGAACTGAGCGACAAACCCCAATAGGGAAATCCTAGGAGCCCTAAAGGTCCCTAAACCCTAAACCCTAAACCCTAAACCCTAAACACTCAACCCCAAACCCTAGACGTTAAACCCTAAACCCTGAAGCTGGCGAAGTGAAGACCAGAAGCCTGCCACATTAATCGAAGTAGCCTCTAGGAGCCTTCGAAAGTCCTTCACCCTGAACCCTAAACCCTAAACCCTAAGCCCTAAACCCTAAACCCTAAACCCTAAACCCTAAACCCTAAACCCTTACAAGCTTGATGTTGACCATGTCTCCCTTCTCCATATTGGAAAGGGTTTCCTTTGGGTTGTCGATTGGCCCGTAGGGATGCAAACCGCCACTCACAATGTTGAAAATGCAAGCACCTGAGCAGCAGCAGCAGCAGCAGCAGCAGCAGCAGCAGCAGCAGCAGCAGCAGCAGCAGCAGCGCAGCAGCAGGGTATGCATTACTTGTGCGTCTGCGTTTGTGAGCTGATCTGGCTATAGATGGGGCTTGGCGTGGTCTGAACACGTCCCGTGTTGCTGCTGCTGCTGCAGCAGCAGCAGCTGCTGCTGCAGCAGCAGCAGCTGCTGATGCTGCAGCTGCAGCTGCAGCTGCAGCTGCTGCTGCGACTGCTGCTGCTTCTGCTGCTGTACACAATTTGCTTCAATCTCTGCAGTGTCGCTTTGAGCCGCATGGGCAAAGTGGAGTACCTCAAACTCCAGGCGCCAAACCCTAAACCCTAAACCCTAAACCCTAAACCCTAAACCCTAAACCCTCGAGCTCACCCAAAGACCAGCAGTCTGCGCTTTGCTGCAGTGCCGTTGGAAGGTCTGCCAATTTGTAAAGAGCAGCAAAACGCTGCTCTAGGGCTGCATGCAATGCTGCTGTTTCTCCTGCTGCTTTTGCTGCTGCTGCTGCTGCTGCTGGGACTGCAGCAGCAAATGCCGACCCTGCTGCTACCTCGGGCATGGCGGGCGCGCTGTGCGACGCAGCAGCAGCAGGAGCTGCTGCTGCTGCCACTGCTGCTGCTGCTGCTGCTGCCGATTTGTCGTGCAGGACCATGCAGGTGTCCCCCTGCTGCAGCAGCTGCTGCTGCTGCTGCTGCGAATGCAGCAAGTGCTGGTGCTCCGCGTGGAAAGCCATAAGTGAATTCAGCTGCTGCTGCAGCTCTTTTAGCCGACAAATTAAAGTGGGAGAAGTCCACAGCAGGCGGTCCGTGTCATCTAAAAACTGCAGCAGCAGCAGCAGCAGCAGCAGCAACAGCAGCAGCAGCAGCAGCAGCAGCAGCAGCAAAAACAGCAGCAGAACAATAGAAATAAATGTGTGCGTGGAGTCACTGTGCACTTAACTGCCGCACTTGCCGCTCGACAGCACCGCATTCACAGCACCAGCAGCAGCAGCAAAAGCAGCAGCAGCAACAGCACCAGAACCAGCAGCAGCAGCAGCAGCAGCAAAAGTACCAGCACTGCCACCACCACCAGCAGCACCACCAGCAGCACCACGAGCAGCAGCACCAGCAGCACCAGCAGCACCAGCAACACCAGCAGCAACACCAGCAGCAGCCGCAGCAGCAGCAGTCAGCTGCAGCAGCAGCAGCAGCAGCAGCAGCAGCAGCAGCAGCAGCAGCAGCAGCAGCAGCAGCAGCAGCACCAGCACCAGCAGCCGCAGCAGCAGCAGCAGCCGCAGCAGCAGCCGCAGCAGCAGCAGCAGCAGCAGCAGCAGCAGCAGCAGGAGCTGACGAGTTTGAGGGAGAGCTGGGCCTTGACGAGGCAGGGAAGAGTGCCAGTTTTGAGTTCCGCCAGCAGCGAGAGAAGTCTGCTGCTGCTGAGGCTGTCTCCGAGGAAGACATCGAAGGAAGGCAGCAGCAGCAGCAAGTTGTTGGGGTGTATCGACAGGTGAGACCCCACACCCCCGCACAACGCATGCACCTGCAGCAGCGACTGCAGCAGGTGCGACACCAGGTCCAGCACTGCGCAAATAAACCCCAAACCCCAAACCCTAAACCCTAAACCCTAAACCCTAAACCCTAAACCCTAAACCCTAAACCCTGGCTGCGCGGGGAGCAGCAGCAGCAGCAGCAGCGGCAAACCCTTTCGCGCATTTGCTTCCGGCCCAAACCCTCGCGGCGCTCGCCGTAAACCCTAAACCCTAAACCCTAAACCCTAAACCCTAAACCCTAGCAGGCACCTCCTTGGGGCGGGAGGAAAGAGCCCGCAGCAGTTTGCTGCTGCAGCTGCTGCAGGTTGACGTGTTTGTGGAGAGGCCCTGCTGCTGCCTGCAGCACGACGAAGAGGTCTTTTCTGCCGAGTGCAGCAGCAGCAAGGCTTTCTGCTGCTGCCACCTGCAGCCTGCCGCCGCCGCTGCTGCTGCTGCTGCTGCTGCTGCTGCTGCTGCTGTGGGGTGCTGCTGCGGGGGCAGCGCGCCGGGCGAGCCCGCGCCGGGCGCGGTCAGCGCTGCGTGCGAGTGCGCTGCTGCAGCAAGCGGCACCTCCAGCTGCTGCTGCTGCTGCTGCTGCAGCGGCAGCCCGGCCCGCTGCTGCTGCTGCTGCTGCTGCTGCAGCAGCAAAGCTTGCTGCAGCAACGCAGCAGATTCAGCTATTGGCGGCCCCTGCAAAACAGGAGCCACGGGCGGCAGCCGCCGACCGAACCCTGCTTGCGTTGCTGCTGCTGCTTGCGCTGCTGCTGCTGCTGCTGCTGCTGCTTCTGCTGCTGCTGCTTGGGCCGCTGCTGCGCTCAGCGCGTTCTTCTGCCACAGAGGCAGCGGGGGATCCACCGCAACACCGTTGGCAGCAGCAGCAGCAGCAGCAGCAGCAGCAGCAGCAGCAGCAGCTTTGTCTCTATTTCTTTTATTTATCTTCATGTTTCCCTCTGCGCCAAAAGGTGCAGCAGCAGAGTTCTGCAGCAAAGCAGCACCAGCCACGGGAACTCCCTGCTGCTGTCTTTGCCGCTGCAGCAGCTCCAGAGCCAGCTGCAGCACAAGTCGGTTCCCGCCGGCTAGGTTAGCTGCTGGCTGCTGCTGCTGCTGCTGCTGCTGCTGCAGTTCCTCCTGCTGCAGCAGCTGCTGCGGCTGCGGCTGCATGTGCGGCTGCTGCCGCTGTGAGTGTTGCTGCTGCAAATGCAGCTGCCGCGGCAGGGGCTGCTGCAGGTGCTGTTGCTGCAGCTGCAGCTGCTGCTGTTGCTGCTGCTGCAGCTGCTGCTGGTGAAGGAAGTGCTGCTGCTGTTGGAAATGGTACTGGTGCTGTTGTGGCTGCGGCTGCAAGCGCTGCTGCAGCAAGTGCTGTTGCTGCTGCTGCAAATGCTGCTGCTGCTGCTGCAGATGCTGCTGCTGCAGGCGCTGCTGCTGCAAATGCTGCTGCTGCAGGTAGTGCTGCTGCTGCAGGTGCTGCTGCGGCATATTTTGCTGCTGCATCTCCTCCTGGTCACCACGAATCACATGATTAGTTTGCGGCTGAAGATGCAGCCTGTGCTGCTGCTGTAAGTGCTGCTGCTGCTGTAGGTGCTGCTGCTGCTGTAGGTGCTGCTGCTGCTGCAGCAAATGCTGCTGCTGCTGCAGCTCCACGAGTCGTTGGCGCAGCAGCTGCTGCTGTTCGTTTAGATTCTTATCTCTTTGTCTGCTGGCCTCAGCAATGGCTTGAGCAATTGAGGCCAGAGGCTGCTGCTGCTGCTGCTGCTGCTGCTGCTGCTGCTGCTGCTGCTGCTGCTGCTGCTGCTGCTGCTGCTGCTTGGTTGCTTGTCCTTTCGCCTGTCCAGGTTGCTGCTGCTGCTCGTGCTGCTGCTGCTCTTGCTGCTGCTGCTGCTGCTGCTGCTGTTTGGTGACAAATGAATCAGCAACCTGTTGGCTTTTTTCCTTTGGGAACGCGATTTTGTTTTGCTTTTCCGTGGCAGAGGCCTTGTTGCTGAGTTTGCTGCTGTTGCTGCTGCTGCCTCTGTTGCTGCTATCTGCTGCTGCTGCTGCAGCAGCAGCAGCAGGTCCGTCACGGCGGGGCATGTGCGGCATTTTTAGGGCAATGGGGACCCCTGCTTCCGCCGGCGTAACCTGTTGGGGCCCCCTTAGTGAATAAGGGTGTGCTGCTGCTGTTGCTGCTGCTGCTGCTGCTGCTGCTGCTGCTGCTGCTGCTGCTGCTGCTGTTCGATTGACGCTGCTGCTGATGCTGCTGCTCTACCTGCTGCGGTGCAGTTGCTGCCTATGAAGATGTAGCCTTGTGCAAGATTTCCAGCATCGATAGGCAGACACCAAGGATGATTGCTGCTTCAGCTGCTGCTGCTGCTGCCGCTGCTGCTGCTATCTCAGTTTCTGCTGCTGTTGCTGCTGCTGCTGCTGCTGGGCCAGAGAGGAGGTGCTGCCGCATTCCACGGCGATGTGGGCAACAACTGCAGCAGGTGCGTCGAACGGCTGCGCGCGGTTTGCCACGTGTGTTGCAGCAGCCGCTGCTGCTGCTGCTGCTGCTGCTGCTGCTGCTGCTGCGGCTGTTTGTGTTGTTACTAGGACTTCCAGTGCCACTGTCACTAAACGCTTTCAGAACGGACTCTCTCTGTTTCAGTCAGTGGTTAGCAAGGACACGGGTGTCGCTGCTGCTGCTGCTGCTGCTGCTGCTGCAACTGCCGTCGCTGCTGCTGCTACTGCTGCTCTGCTGCGGTCCGGAGGGCTACAGCACCTACAGTACCTGCTGTCAGGGATTGTTAATGGAAAGTGAGATGCTTGGAGAAGCTGTTTCGACCAAAAAGGCGCAGCGACACACCTGAGGTGTACGTACACCGCAGGTGACCTCTGCTGCTGCGCGCCGCTGCTGCTCCAGACACACAGCGGGGCTGAAACAGGACGGAACTGGCGATACAAGAGAAGCAAATTTGAGTAAAAATAAAGAAAATGCTCTTATAAGACACAACAAGAAACATTTCAATCGAAAATACGGCCACAGGCGGCAAACCGAGCAGCAGCAGCAACGCCGCGGTTGCTGCTGCTGCTCTGCTGCTGCTCACCCACCTGCCGCAGCAGCGCCGCTCTGCAGCCTCACGCTCCTCTTTTCTTCGCCGTTTTCCTTTAATTACAATTAAAAGGGAAATTAAAATGCATTTTTAGTCTTTTAAAGGGTCTTTTCAGGAAAAAAAACTGAGAAGTAATCCTTGAGATGCACTCCACCCTGCAGACACGCCGTGTGCAGCGGACCACACATTCTGTTGCGCAGAAACATTGAAATAAAGCTGCAGCAGTTAAAAAGAAGTTTCCAAATTAATTCCAAAGTTTATTTTACTTTTAGTTGAACTGTATGTTCCCATTTAGTGCCACAAGCAGCAGCAGCAGCAGCAGCAGCACAAGGCACCCCGAGCAGCAGCACAGTTCGGATCTCAATAAGCAGCAGCAGCAACGCAGCAGCAACAGCAAACAAGCAGCAGCAGCAACGCAGCAGCAGCAGCAGCACACAAGCCTAAATTACCTTACAGTGGGCAGCAAGACAAGGCCGCAATTTGCATTTTTCCAGGCCCCACTGCCAAACCCTAGTTCCTAAACCCTAAACCCTAAACCCTAAACCCCAAGCTCTAATCTCTGCAGATATCCTTCTAAATGTCTCTGGAAGCTTGTAAAAAGTAGCAGCAGCAGCTGCTGCTGCTGCTGCTAGTGCTGCTGCTGCTGCTGCTGCAGCCTGAGCAGCTTGCTGATCCTCCCAGACACTCACTCCCAAACTCTAAATTCTAAACCCTAAAACCTACACCCTGACCTCCAAACCCTAAACCCTAAACCCTAAACCCTAAACCCTAGGCAGAAATGCCGCTAAGGATCGTGTGCTGCTGGCTCTGCTGCTGCTGGCCAGACCCTCACGGCTAAGCGTGAAGTGTCCAGGGTTTAGGGTTTAGGGTTTAGGGTTTAGGGTTTAGGGTTTAGGGTTTAGGGTTTGTGCTAACTGCTGTATGCGCGAGTGGATGCGGCAGCTTTCAGCCATCAGTTCCTACTGAGCTTTGTTTCTGCTGACGTAGCAGCAACAGCAGCAGCAGCAGCAGCAGCAGCAGCAGCAGCAGCAGCAGCAAAACTGGCAGCAGCAGCAAAATTTATCAGCGGCAGAAGCACTAGCTGCAACAGCAGCATTAGCAGCAGCAGCATTAGAAGCAGCAGCAACATTAGCAGCAGCAGCACTACAAGCAGCAGCAACAACAACAGCAGCAGCAGCAACAACAACAGCAGCAGCAGCAACAACAACAGCAGCAGCAGCAGCAGCATAACCAGCAGCAGCAGCAGCAGCCTTTGCTGCTGGAAATAAATATACATAATTGAATCAGGAAAAAACATTTGTCTCAAAAAATATATTTTAATTTAAAAAAAAGTATTTTAAAATATTTTCTAAAAATGCAAAATCTGCAGATTCGTTTATATTTATTATTCTACGTAATCTACTATTTCTACAAATACATTTATTTATATTATAAAGTTGCTGCCATTTCTATTTTAAAATCTCTATCTCAAAAAAATATTTAAAATATATTTAAAATATATTTAAAATATATTTAAAATATATTTAAAATATATTTTAAATATATTTTAAATATATCTAAAATATATTTTAAATATATTTTAAATATATTTAAAATATATACATGTAAATATTAGTGAAGATATAAAATTTGAAATTGAATTTAAAATGATTTATTTAAAGAGAGTTGATTCAAATGATTTATTTGAAATCATTTATCTTTAAGTATTTATTTAAAAACAAAAATATAAAAATAGAAATAAATAAATTAAAAAAGCATAATGAAGAATATTTATTAAAAACAGAGAGATTTGCTAAAACAAATAAAAAAGAATTAAAAAAAAGATATTTATTGAAATAAATAAATATAAAAGAAGATAAAATAAAACAAAGTAAATAATAAAATATATAAAAATGCATTTAATTAAAAGACAATATATTTATAAATGCATTTATTAAAAAGATAATTAAAAATAGAAAAAATTATAGAGTGCAAATCTGTAAAAAAACAAAAAGATGTGCCTAAATAAATAAATATAAATATGTCTTCATTAGAAGACAAATATAAATTAAATTAAAATAATTAAAATAAATAAAAAGAAATGGAAATAAATAAAAATAAATAAAAGTGAAAGAATAAATAAATAAATATAAATAACAAAGAGAGGCTTCCGTGCGCAGTATGTATACACACCTCATTTTAATTAATCAATTAATTTATTTATTTATTATTATTAATTAGTTAATTAATTTAAATTAATTAACTAATTTATTTATTTGATTAAATTAATTAATTAATTAATTAATTAATCTAATTCAAATTGTTTATACAACAAATATTCTAATTTTTAATTCTTGCTGAAATTTCTCAAAGTGAACTTTCAAGAAATTTCCACTTGGGGGAGCTGCATCAGACTAATTAGAATCGAGCAGCAGCAACAGCAGCAGCAGCAGCAACAGCAGCAGCAGCAGCAGCAACAGCAGCAGCAGCAGCAGCAACAGCAGCAGCAGCAATAGCAGCAGCAGCAGCGCCAAAAGCACCAACAGCATCAGCATTGCAGCAGAAGCGGCAGTGCGAGCAGCAAAACAGAAAGAGCAGCAGCACCAGCTAGCCACAGCTAGCCACAGCTAGCCACAGCTAGCCACAGCTAGCCACAGCTAGCCACAGCTAGCCACAGCTAGCCACAGCTGTTATCTCCTGCTAGCTGCAGCTAGCTGCAACTAGCTGCAACTAGCTGCAGCTAGCTACAACTAGCTACAGCTAGCTACAGCTAGCTGTGGATACCTGCGGCTATCTGCAGCTAGCTGTGGCTAGCTGCGGCTAGCTCCAGCTAGCCGCAGCTAGCTGCAGCTACCGCAGCTAGCCACAGCTAGCTGGAGGTGGCCACAGCCAGCTGCAGCTAGCTGCAGCTAGCTGCAGCTAGCTGCAGCCAGCTACAGCTAGCTACAGCTAGCTACAGCTAGCAGGAGCTTGCATTATTTCCGTG
This sequence comes from Eimeria necatrix, assembly GCF_000499385.1. Classification (NCBI taxonomy): domain Eukaryota; phylum Apicomplexa; class Conoidasida; order Eucoccidiorida; family Eimeriidae; genus Eimeria; species Eimeria necatrix. The sequence continues at coordinate 45,204 of NW_013651950.1, read as the reverse complement.
AACCCTAAACCCCAATCCGTAAACCCTAAACCCTAAACCCTAAACCCTAAGCCCTAAACCCTAAACCCCAAACCCTCAATTTTCAAAATAAACATGAAGTTGTACTTATCAGCATTTCTCTCCCTGTCTTTTCGTCCCCGCCTTTCTTTGCTTGTCTTTGCTGCGCTTTTTGTTGATACAATCAAATCCTAAACCCTAAACCCT
>NW_013651950.1:0-30000 GCF_000499385.1 Eimeria necatrix | reverse complement strand
CTTCTGGCTGCCTGCTGCAGCAGCAGCAGCACTTCGTGGAGATGCTGCTGCTGCTGCTGACGCTGCTAGAGAAGTGCCTGGTGCTGCACGAAGTTCTGCTGCTGCTGCTGCTGCTGTTGCTGCTGCTGCTGCTGCGGGTCTAGGTGTAACCAATCTTGGAGGCGACGGCTTAACAGCTGGCGTTGCTGCTGCTCCTTCCGGTGCTGCTGCAGCTTGCTGTCCCTTTACTGCTGCAGCGTCTGCTGCTGCAGCTGCTGCTGCAGCTGCTGCTGCAGCAGCAGCTGCTGCTGATTCTGGCTTCTGCTGCTTAGGAGTCTTGTAAAGTACTTCCTGGGACTTATAAGAACTTTCGAGCGGCTCCTGCGTATCTGGCTGTGTCTGCTGCTGCTTTTGCTGCTGCTCCTGCTGCTGCTGCTGCTGCTGCCGCTGCTCTTGCTGCTGTTCCTGCTGCTGCTGGGCCATTGAAGACAGTGGCTTCCTTCTCTTTCGGGTTGGAGCAGCAGAACCAGCAGCAGCAGCAGCAGCAGCTCCTGCTTCCTGTCCCGTTTTTCTCTTTTGCCTTTTCTTTACAACAGGGAGACCGCAAGGCTCCGCTGCTGCTGCTGCTGCTGCTGCTGCTGCGGCAGCTGCTGCTGGTAAAGGTTCCGCCGCCACCGCAAACGAAGCAGTAGCTGGCCCTGCAGCAGCAGCAGTTGCTGCTTTTGCTGCTGGTTTTGCTGCTGCTGCTGCCACTGGCCCGTCCGGTGCAGCATCAGCTGCTGCATCGGACAAGGAAGCAGCAGCAGCAGCAGCAGCAGCAGCAGCAGCAGCAGCAGCAGAAGTCCTTGCTGCTTCGGCGCCAACTGCTGCTGGGGCAGAGGCTGCAGCAGGAGCAGCAAGGATTTGCTGCTGCTGCTGCTTCTCTTCGCTTGGCGCTCTCACATGGGTCCTTTGCCCCAGCTTCTCCCTCGGCTGCTGCTGCTGCTTGTGCTGCTGCTTCTGCTGCTGCTGCTGCTTGTGCTGCTGCTGCTGCTGCTGAGCAGCTGGCGCTCCGGCGCCATCGCTTTCCCTGGGCGGAGCCGCTGCTGCTGCTGCGGCAGCGGCTGCTGCGCCCGCAGCAGCAGCAGCAGCCGTGTCTGCCGCTGCGGCGTCCTGCGCCGCAGCAGCAGCAGCAGCAGCAGCAGCAGCAGCAGCAGCAGAGGGCCGCCGCCCCGAACTCTTCTTCCCGTGGCTGTTTGCTGCTTCTCCGGGACAATTTATTAACTGAGTTCCTTTCAAGTAAAACCCTAATGGCTGCAGCACTCCCAAACAAGCTTCCACTTGTGCTGCTTTTTCTGTTAGCTGCTGCAGCAGCAGCTGCAGCAGCTGCTGCAGGTGACACACGCCCCCTTCAGCTCGCTGCAGGCTGCCCTGCATGCTGCGCGCCCACACAGACACGCTGGGCCTAGGGTTTAGGGTTTAGGGTTTAGGGTTTAGGGTTTAGGGTTTAGGGTTTAGGGTTTTGCGTTGGGTGCTTGCTGTTTTCTGGGGTTTAGGGTTTAGGGCTTCGCGTTTCGCAGACACAGAAACTCATAAAAGTAGCTGTTTGGTGGTGGCTTAAGGCCTGCGGTCTACGACCTAGGGTTTAGGGTTTAGGGTTTAGGGTTTAGGGTTTAGGGTTTAGGGTTTAGGGTTTACAGGCTGAGTTCGGTCCTGATGCACTGCAGCGGGTCATTCGCCAGAAGGAGACGACAAAGAGGAGGCTGCGTCCCCAAGATGTTTTGCTGCTCTGCTGTTTCCATGAGCTGCCTTTGCTGCTGCTGCTGCTGCTGCTGCTGCTGCTGCTGCTGCTGCTGCTGCGATTCCCGCCGCCGTTTCTGCTGCTGTTGCTGCTGCAGTTGCTGTTGCTGCCGCTGGAGCGGCTGCTGCTGAAGCTGTTAAGGCTGCTGCTGCTGCTGCTGCTTAAAACAATTGACTCTCGGAGGAGCTCTCGCAGCTAAGTAGGGTCACTGCTGCTGCTGCTGCTGCTGCTGCTGCTGCTGCAGTTGCTGCTGGAAATGCTGCTGCTGCTGCAGCAGCGACCGCCAGCACAGCGTCTCGCGGTGTTTAACGAAAGTAAATAAGAGGAAACACTGGGAAGCCAGAAGGAGAAGTGTGTGTCCTCTGCCAAGGCATTGGGTTGGGGTTTAGGGTTTAGGGTTTAGGGTTTAGGGTTTGGGGTTTGACCGCCTCCGCGCGGGCGGCGCTGAAACGCTCGAGGGTTTACAACTAAAACCATCAATTAGGGTTTAGAAATGCCCTTGTGGATTGGGGCTTTTGGTTTCCCTTCGACGCACTCAGCCCCAACTGACACTCAAAACCCAGTTTGCTTCTGCTGCTGCTGCTGCTGCTGCTGCTGCTGCTGCTGCTGCTGCAGAATGACCAGAAACCGCACTAAACCCCTAACATTAGTGGCTATTAAGGCTTCAAAAAATAAAAGAGTCCCTTTTCTTAACAGAAGGAAGAAGGCTTCAGAACTAGGGTTTAGGGTTTAGGGTTTAGGGTTTAGGGCGTCGGCGGTGTCTCTCTGCTGCAGCTCGAGCAGCAGACTGGAGGCCCCTTTGCCTCGGGCAAAGTGTTGCGTCTCAAAGTAGTATTTGAAAGGAAAATAAACACAAAAGTTCTAAATCCCAAACCCTAAACCCTAAACCCCAAACCCTAAACCCTAAACCCTAAACCCTAGCCAGTGTGTGTGCCGCCGCAGACTCCGCCTGCAGCTCCTGTGCTCGCGCTCGTGGATGTCTCGAGCAGTAAATTCCGGAAAATAAATTTAATTTATATTTTAAATTTTATTTTAATTAATTTTATTTCCATAATGCATAAATTTGCTGCTGCTGCAGCTGCGGAGCAGCAGCAACAACGAAGTGACTCTGCAGCAGCGGAGCGTCTCGTGTGTGCACACACCTCCGCAGAACCCTAAACCCTAAACCCTAAACCCTAAACCCTAAGCCCTACGCTCTAAACCCTAATCCCAAACCCTTGAATGCGAAGCGAAACGCAATTGAAAGGCCTTGGCTGCCACAAACCCTAAACCCTAAACCCTAAACCCTAGACAGATATAAGCCGAGGGTTCACTGTAGACGTTTGCTTCTCGAAATCAGCTCTGTCTGAGCTCTAAGCCCTAAACCCTAAACCCTAATTATAAACCCTAATTCTTAAACCCTAGAAATAATGGCGGTAAGCGGGAACCGCTTGAACTTGTAACTAAAACCCAGCGCAAAACCCTAAACCCTAAACCCTAAAGCCTAGACCCTAAACCCCAATCCCTACAGAAGTCAAAGCGTATCTGCGAAGCAGGGAGCGCTTTTCTACCGCCTGCGTTTGTTGCTGCTGCTGCTGCTGCTGCCGCTGCTGCTGCTGGAGGGCTGCAGCAGCAGCAGCTTGGACGCTATGAGCTCCTGCAGCGGCAAGTCTGCTGCTGCTGCTGCTGCTTCTCTGCACCGCTGCAGCAACTCCTTGTCTCTCAACTCACAAGCAACATCAACGCAGACTTTTAGCTGCTCCTGGGCTAGAGAGGGTTCTTGGCTTCCTGAGAAGGAAGAAGCAGCTCCCCCGTGCTGCAGCAGCAGCTGCTGCTGCTGCTGCTGCTGCTGCTGCTGCTGCTGCAGCGCCAGACCGGCGACGAACAAGCGCGTGTCAAATGCAGCCAACGGCGACCGCAGCAAAGACACGAGACTTAGAGCTTCCTGCAGACTGTCTCGTTGCAGCACGCCCTGCTGCTGCTGCTGCTGCCCCTGCTGCTGCTGCTGCTGCTGCTGCTGCTGCAGAAGCCAACCCCTTATTGCGCTGCACAGCAGGGAGTCCAGTTCATCAGCAGACAAGTGCTTCCCCGCAGCAGTCACCAGAGTCTTCATCTGCAGCAGCGGCAGCAGCAGCAGCAACAGAAACCGCAGCAGCAGCAGCAACAGCAACCGCAACCGCAACAGCAACAGCAAGCGCAGCAGCAGCAGCATGTTATGTTTATGGCGACAAAAGAGCAGCAACTGCAACACAAGAGACAGCTGCAGCAGCAGCAGCAGCAGCAGGCTGCGGGGGGGAAACGGAGAAGACTCAACAGTCCTAGCAGCAGCAGCACCAATGGCAGCAATACCAGTAGCAGCAACAACAGCAGCAGCAGCAACAGCAGCAGCAGCAACAGCAGCAGCAGCAACAGCAGCAGCAGCCCTGCATTTTACCTGCTGAATTGTGGCGGCCTTGCTGGCTAGCACATGTGCTGCCTGTACATACACTTCAAGAGGGTTTAAGCAGCAGAGCTGCAGCACACGAGCAGCAAGCTGCTGCTGCTGTTGCAGCAGCAGCAGCACGCACAGGCGAACCCTCTGCTCCTGCTGCTGCAGCAGCAAAGACCAGTTGCTGCAGCAACTCGGCACGGCGCAGCAGCACTGCTGCTGCAAGTCAACCAATTCCAGAAGCTCCTGTAGATCATGCTCATCAACCTGCAGCAGCAGCAACAGCAGCAGCAACAGCAGCAACAGCAGCAGCAGCAGCCTGATCCCTTGCTTCTGTGCGCTGGAGCTGCAGCAGAAGCAACTTCACCTGCAGCAACTGCAGCAGCGCTGGCAGCATCACCAGCAGCATATCGAGCAGCAGCAGCAGCAGCAGCAACTGCAGCAGCAGCAGGACTTTACCTCATCAAGAGACAGGTCCCTATCGTCTGCTAGCTGCAGCAGCCGCAGCCCTCCCGCTGCTGGCTTGCTGCTGCTCATCCGCGTCTCTGCTGCTGCAGCTGCGCTTGCTTTTCTAATGTCCCTAGCAGTTTCTTTGCTGCTGCTGCTGCTGCTGCTGCTGCTGCTGCTGCTGTCGTGAGGTGCAGCAGAAAGGCCTGCGGCTGCAGCATCGGCTGCCTTTGACGCGGGCTCGTTTGGGCCTGCCGCTGCTGCTGCAGCTGCTGCTGCAGCTGCTGCTTGCTGCTGCTCCTGCTGCTCCTGCTGCACTGGCCGCGCGGCTTCAACTGCAGCATCGGCGACGGCAGCAGCAGCAGCAGCAGCAGCTGCAACAGCAGCTGCTGCTGCTGCCTCTGGGTGCTTCCTCAGCTGCTTCATGCTGTCTGGAGGCCCTACGCTGCAGACGAAAACCAGTTACTGGCCTACAAACCCTAAACCCTAAACCCGTGCCCCTAAGCCCCTACGCTAAACCCTAAACCCTAAACCCTAAACCCTAAACCCTAAGCCTTAAGCCCTAATCCCCAGAAAAGACATGGCTTGCCGTTTTTGCTGCAGCGCCGCGGAAAGGAGAGAAATGCCTTCATCCAGCAGCCCGTGAAGACGGTCCCACTTGCTTGCTGCTGCTGCTGCTGCTGCAGCAGCAGCTGCTGCTGCTGCTGCTGCTGCAGCAAAAGGAGGCGGCGCCAGTGCCTCGTGCACAGCCAGCAGCACCGAGAGAAGACCTGCATTTAAATTGTCTCCAGTTGTGAGCTGCCAGCAGCAAATAAAAAAAGATAAAATGAATTAAAATAAACCAATTAGATAAACCGATTAATTAAATAACTCCAAAATAAGACAAATAAACAAATAAAAGCGGAAATAAAACGAAAAAATGCAAAATCAAATAACCAATAAACAAAAATATAAATATTTAAAGCTTTGAAAAAAGAAATAATTGAAATTAACAAATGAAGAAAAATCTGCTGCTGCAGCAGCAAGTGAGCAGCAGGTGTCTAGACAGCCCAAGAAGAGGAAAAAACGGGAAAACAAGCGCCATGTTTGTTTTAAATTAATTAATTAATTACTATTTTAATTTATTTTTATTATTTTATTATTTTTAAATTGCTTTTGTTTGTTTTTATTCGTTTTTTAAAACAAATTGCCCACATGGCACTGCTGCAAACTCCGCAGCGCGCGGTGGGAGCGCAGCGCCGCCCGCAGCATCTGCAGCAAATAAAAAACGAAAAGAAATAAATAATTAAAATATAAAACTAAAAAGCAAATTAAATCAAATTAAGAAGCAGGAGCAGCAGCAGGAGGGGCAGCAGCAAGAAGGGCAGCAGCAACAAGAGCAGCAGAGCAGCAGCAACAGAGGGAGCAACAGCCAGAGCAGCAGCAGCATCAGCAAGAGCAGCAGCAGCAACAGCAGCAACGGCAGACGCAGATGCAGACGTGCAGGCAGAAGCTCCAAGAGCACACACAGATGCAGCCACTGCAGCAGCAGCCGTGGCAGCAGCAGCAGCAGCAGCAGCAGCAACAGCAGCAGCAGCAGCAGCAACAGTAGCTGACAGTGAAGACTTGGCTCTCCCCGTGGGCTCTTCTGTGAAGCAGCCGCAGCAGTGCGTTTAGCTGCTGGCGGTTGAGTGCATGGGTGACTAGCAGCTCGACATCAGCAGCAGCAGCAGCAGCGGCAGCAGCAGCAGCGGGCCCAGGAGCAGCAGCAGCAGCAGCTGCTGCTGCTGCTGCTCCTGTACCCCCAGGAGACAAAAATAACTCCACCGCCTCCGGCAGCCGATTGGAAGCAACAAGAAAAGAAAAGAGAGACCGAGGACTCCCAAAAGTCTTGTACATTAGGCCCAGCTCAGACGCAGCAGCTGCAGCAGCAGCAGCAGCAGCAGCAGCAGCAGCAGATACAGCAGCAGCAGCAGTTACAGCCGCAACGGAGAAAAGAGCAGTTCATGAAAATGCACACCAAGGATACTGCTGTTGCGCTGTTCTGCATGCGGAGACGACTGTGTGGATGGCTCATAATTAGGGTTTAGGGTTTAGGGTTTAGGGTTTAGAGATTAGGGTTTAGGGTTTAGGGTTTAGGGTTTAGGGAGAAGAACACACCTATGGCTTGCTGCTCCTGGTGCAGCAGCGGCAAATCGCCGCAGCGGCCCCCACAAACGGAGCAGCAGAGATAAGGCATGGGGAAAAGCACTGCTGCTGCAGATTTGCTGCTGCTGCTGCTGCTGCTGCTGCTGCTGCTGCTGCTGTTGCTGCAGCGCTCGCTGCAGTTGCGTTTGCTGCTCAAGCAGTGCGGGAGTGCGATTGGCGCCACGCAGCGGCTTATGTCTGGAGTGTTGCTGCTGCTGCTGCTGCTGCTGCTGCTGCTGCTGCACTGAACCTGTAAATAGCACTTCAAGTAATTATCTGCTGCTGCAGCAAGCTTCTGCGCTGAGAATCCTTCCCCCTCCAGCTGCATGTGGGGCGAAGCAGCAGCAAGAGCAGCAGCAGCAAGAGGAGATGTGCTGCTGCTGCTGCTGCTTGGAGACAACAGGAGGCCCCCCAACTGCTTTGGCTGCGCTCCGCTGGGGCAGCGCCGCAGCAACTGCTGCTGCTGCTGCTGCTGCTGCTGCTGCTGCTGGTCATTGTGCCCTTCTGTGGGCGACTTCGATTCCTGCATGCGTTGCTTCTGCTGTTGTTGCTGCTGCTGCTGCTGCTGCTGCAACTGCTCTTGCAGCTGCTGCTGCAGCTGCTGCTGCAGCTGCTGCTGCCGCAGCTGCCCCCACAGCAGCTGCAAATCCGCACTCACAGACTGACCACTGGTCACGGGGACACTGGCTAGCTGCAGCGCTGCATGCACGGGGGGCAGCAGCAGCTGCAGCTGCGTTGCTGCTGCTGCTGCAGCAACCCGCCGCTCAGCAGCAGCTGCAGCGGAAACAGAAGAGAGGGGGCCCCTCGGCAGCGGCGGCAAGCGCAGCCGGAAGCTGCTGCTGCTGCTGCTGCTGCCCAATTTGCCGGCTGCTGCTGCTGCCGCCGCTGCTGCTGCTGCTGCTGCTGCTGCTGGAGGCAGCAGCAGCGGGGCCACTGGCCAAGGCAAAGGCAAGCCAGACTGCCGCCGATAAGCAATTAAAAAAGAGACACCTTTTTGAAAAGAGACAAGACAAGAATAGGAGGCCACTTGCAGCTGCAGAATGCCAGCTTCAAGTGCAGCAAGGCAGCTGCTGCCCAGCTGCTGCTGCTGCTGCTGCTGCTGCTGCTGCTGCTGCTGCTGCTGCGAGGAAGACGGCCCGGAGGAGGCCCCGGGGGTGCAGCTGGGAGACGCCGATGCAGCAGAGCTCGACGCCGCGGAGGCTGCTGCTGCTGCTGCTGCTGCTGCTGCTGTTCCTGCTGCTGCTGAGCCAGGCCCTGCCCCGCGGCGCCTGCTGCTGCCGCTGCTGCTGCCAGTTTGCGCCGCAGCAGAGAGCGGTGTTGCAGCAACTCCGCTTGCGTCCGTTGCTGCTGCTGCTGCTGCTGCTGCTGCAGTCGAGTCCTTCGCTGCGGCCTGCACACTGCCGCGGTGAGCAGCAGCAGCAACAGCAGCAGCATCCAGCGGAGGCAGAGGCGACAGCACTTGCCGCAGCAGCTGCTTCTCTGCTAGTCCCCAAGGCCGCTGCTGCTGCTGCTGCTGCTGCTGAGAAAGAGAGCGCAGCAGCTCCCTAGGCGTCGAGCTGCCGCTGCTGCTACTTCGACTGCTCCAGTCAAGAGCAACAGCAGCATAGACCACATGCTGCTGCTGCTGCTGCTGCTGCTGCTGCTGCTGCTGCACTGGGCAGAAACCCAAGCAGGCAGAAGCTCTAGAGTGTTTTGCTGCCTTCAGGAGAGAAGCGGTCAGCTCTTCTAGCGGCGGCCCGGCAGCAGCAGCAGCAAAAGTGTATCCCTTGTGCTGCTGTTGCTGCTGCAGCTGCTGCTGCTGCCGCTGAGAGATCCTTTGCTGCAGAGCACTGCCATGCGAAGCAGCTGCTTCCGCCACTTGCTGCAGCTGCTGCTGCTTCTGAGAATGCTGCCCTTCAGCAGCAGCAGCAGCAGCAGCAGCAGCAGCGGTGAGCTGCTGCTGCAGCAAAGTCTGCTCCACATTCAGAGATAACGCCGTGTGCAGCGCAGCACGAGCTGCAGCAAACATTCCAAGACGACAAAGAGAAACAACTCTGACTTCAAGAGCAGGATAAAAACGCAGAGTGCCGATTGTCTCTGCAAGTCTGTCGTCTGCTGCTGCTGCTGCTGCTGCTGCTGCTGCTGCTGCTGCTGCTGCTGCTGCTGCTGCTGGGTCTTCCGCCGCTGCTGCTGGGGCTGCTGGGCTGTGGGCAGCAGCAGCAGCCGTTGGCGGCGCAGCCGCAGCAGCCGTGCCAGTGGCGGGGAAGAGCATCTTCCGCTGCTGCTTTTGCTGACTGTGCTGCTGCTGCTGCTGCTGCTGCTGCTGCTGCTGCACCAGCAGCAGAGCTGCGTGGAAATAGCTGCTGCACAGCCGCCAGGCCAAAGACAGCTCGTTGCAGCGCAGCAAAGTGTCCCGAAGTCTTGCTGCAGTGCGGGGCTGCAGCAGCAGCTCTATAGGGGGCAGCCAGCCCCAGCGGCTCCAGAGAGCAGCAATGAACTGCAGCAGCTGCTGCAGCAGCAGCACGCGAGCCTGCACCCAACGGAAGCCCCCAAACTTCGCCAGACACAGCTGCAGCAGCTGCTGCAGCAAACCCAGCAGCGCCCCGTAGGGCAGCAGCGACAGAGCCATCCCCGGTGCTGCTGCTGCTGCTGCTGCTGCGCCAGTTTCTGCTGCCGGTGCTGCTCCCGCAGCACTGGTTGCTGATGCCGCAGCACTGGTTGCTGCTGGCGCAGCTCTGTTTGCTGCTGCTGCTGCTGCTGCTGCTTCATTATCTGCTGCTGCAGCAGAACCAGCTTGTGCTTTTGCCGGGGGCTGCCGCAGCAACGCCACGGAGCTTGCTGCTGCCTTTGCTGCTGCTGCAGTGGTTGCAGCTGCCTCTGGCTCTGGCGCTGCTACATGCTTCCCAGCAGCAGCACCACCCGGTGCAGCAGCAGCAGCAGCAGCAGCAGCAGCAGGATGCAGCCTCCTTAGCTGCTGCCGCAGCCCACAAGGCAGCACATTTGTCAGCCGCACTGAGCCCTTGCCCTTGAGGTGTACGTACACCCCAGAGAAGGAGCAGCGCTGGCAGTGCAGAGCGTCGAAGCTGTTGAAGGCAGTGCCGCACAAGTTCCGCCACACAGCCTTGCTGCTGCTGCTGCTGCTGCTGCTGCTGCTGCTGCTGCTGCTGCTGTTGGTGTTGCTGCTGTTGGAGCTGCTGCTGTTGCTGCTGCTGCTGGCGCTCCCGCGAGCCGCTTCTGGGTCAGTTGCTGAAGAGCAGGAGCCTGCGGCAGCAGGCGCAGCAGCTGCTGCAGCTGGGGGTGGTGCTGCAGCCGTGGCTGCTGCTGCTGCTGCTGCTGCTGCTGCTGCTGCTGCCGTTGCTGGTGCATCTTCATCCCTGACTAGGGAGCGTTCTGTCATTCTAACACAGTTGGCTTTGCAGCAGCTCGTCGTCGTTGCTGCTGCTGCAGGCGCTGCTGCTGCTGCAGCAGCAGCAGCACGAACACCAGCTGCTGGGGCTGCTGCTGCAGCAGCAGCAGCAACGGGCCCGCAAGTCGCCATGGGGTGTCTGTACAGTGCGCGGGGCAGCAGCGAAGCAACTTCCGTGCAGATTTGGAGACAGCTGAGGGCCTCCTTTTTGCTGCCAGGAGACAGCAGCTGCAGCAGCTGCAGCGCAACAGCAACAGCAGGAGCTGGGGTGTATGCATGAGCAGCACGAATCCGCTCATTTGTGTCTTCGTCAGTTGTAAGGACCCACCGCCCCCCGAATCCCCAGCCAGGCGGCGGCAGGCCTTTTGCTGCTGCTGCTGCTGCTGCTGCTGCTGCTGCTGCTGCTGCTGCTGCTGCTGGGGGGTCTGCTGCTGCAGCTGCAGCAGTGTCCGTCTTAGCGCACAGATGTTGCTCTGCTGCTGCTGCGGCTCCCGGGCCGCCAGCAGCAGCTCCTGCTGCAGCAGCAGCAGCAGGGCCTGCAGCAGCAGCAGCAGCAGCAGCAGGAAGCCCCAGGGCCTTGCGCGCGTAGCGCAGCAAAAGGCCATTGTCCCGCAAAGCTGGCCAGCGCAGCAAAAAGTGCTGCAGCAACTCCGTGCGGGCATTAAGTATGAGGCTTTCGAGCAGCAGCAGCGGGTGCTGCAGCAGCGGCTCGCGGTGTCTCTCCACCTCAGTCTCCACGAGCTGCAGCAGGTGCAGCGACGGCAGCAGCTGCTGCAGCTGCTGCTGCTGCTGCTGCGTCAGACGCGCCCACAGCTGCTCCTGCTGGTGCAGCAGCTCGCACAGGTACAAACGGCCAGCCACTTTCGGGAAGCCTCCCTGCAGCTGCAGCATCACCTTGCTGCTGCTGCTGCTGCTGCTGCTGCTGCTGCTGCTGCTGCTGAGGGAGAGCAGCCGCAAGGCCACTCGCGTGCTTCTGCTGCTGCTGAGCGCCAGCAGCCGGCGAGTTGCTGCACCTCGGAAGCCGGGAAGCGACAGCAGCTGCTTCAGCTCCGCCTCAGCTAGCCACTCCTGCAGGTAAGAGCTAGCTAGCCGTCCTGCTGGCTGGCTAGCTGGCTGGCTACCTGGCTGGCTAGCTGGCTGGCTAGCTAGCTGGCTAGCTAGCTGCCCCGCCGACAGGTCGCTAGCTGGCGACACGGCAGACCCACTGACGAGCTGCGCGGAAACAAACACCCACAGCTAGCCGCAGAGCTGGCACTCAACCAGCTAGCTAGCTAGCTAGCTAGCTAGCTAGCTAGCTAGCCAGCAAGCTAGCTAGCTAGCTAGCTAGCCAGCTAGCTAGCCAGCAAGCTAGCTAGCTAGCCACACAGCTTGGCGGCTAGCTAGCTAGCGCATCAGGCGGCAAGGCTCGAGCTACCCGACTGAACAGGTAGCTTGTGAGCAGATCCCCACGGCAGCTAGCTGACTAGCTAGCTGACTAGCTAGCTGACTAGCTAGCTGGCTAGCCGGCTTTCTGGCGAGCTAGGTTTGTGGCTAGCCACGTAGCAAGCAGTTGGGTGTCGATATGCCTCCAGCTAGCTGTCCGTCCGCCTAGTTAGCAGCTAGCTAGCGGGGTAAAAGGCCAGCTAGCCAGCTACCTAGCTACCTAGTTAGTTAGCTAGCTAGCTAGCTAGCTAACTAACTAGCTGGCTAGCTAGCTAGCTAGCTAGCTAACTAACTAGCTGGCTAGCTCCCTGTAGCAAAACCTACTTTTAAAAGAGCTCTTGCAGCAGCATAGCCATTGCACGCAGCCAGCGTGCGAACAACCTGCGCGGAAACCCCAAACCCTAAACCCTAAACCCTAAACCCTAAACCCTCGGTCTTAAAACCTTGAGGACTAAACCCCAAACCTTAAGCATTAAACCCCAAACAAGGGTTTCGTGCTGAGGGTTTAGGGTTTAGAGTTCGTTGGACTTTGCAGTTTCCGCTCGACTCATCGACCCTACAGCCAGCAGTGTATGAGAAGGCAAAGTTTAGGGTTTAGGGTTTAGGGTTTAGGGTTTAGGGTTTACCTTTTGTACGCCTTCCTCCGACTGCATGTCAGCGTGGATGTCTCGCCAAGTTTCCCAAGTGCCATTTGTTGCTTCCATTGCTGCTTTGTAGCTGCGCCAGGTGTACAGACACCCGCGGGTCTGCAGCAGCAGCAGCAAACAGGGGCCGCTGCTGCAGCAGCGGAGCTGCTGCTGCTCCTGAGCCACGCACCGCAGCGCCACAGCAGCAGCTGCTGCTGCTTCTGCTGCTGCTTCTTCGGCCTTCGTCTCAAAGCCAAGCTCTTCGCCGTCATTCAGGTCCCCGCTCCCTGCTGCTGCTGTCGCCGCAGCTGCGGGAGCTGCTGCTGCTGCTGCTGTTGCTGCTGCTGCTGCTTCTGGTGCTGCTGCTGCTGTGCCAGTCTTTGCCGTATGCTCAAGAGCCGCCAGCAGCGGGTGCTGCTGCAGGCAGCGGCAGCCAATGCTGCTGCTGCTGCTGCCAGTCTGAGCTGCGTCCGCTGGCTGCCGCTGCTGCTGCTGCTGCTGCTGCTGCTGCTGCTGCGCTGCTGCTGCTGCTTGCTCCTGCAGCCGCGCCTGGCAGACAGCCAGAGTTTCTATGCAGGTCTCCACTGCCCAAGCAGCAGACAGCAGCAAAGCAGCACGTGTTGCTGCTGCTGCGCTGCTGAGCCGCAAGACACACTGCGGCAGCGACAGCTCTTCTTCGTTGCCAGCTGCTGCGTCGCACTCTGCTGCTGCTGCTGCCACTGCTGCTTCGTCTGCGGGGTCCCCTGCTGCTGCTGCTGCTGCTGCTGCAGGTTGAGCAGCACACAGGCCCAGAGACCGGTCAAGAGGCCACGCAGGTATTGTCGAGATGTCTGTAGAGTCCGGCTGCAGCACCGCAGCAGCAGACCCCTCGGCTTGGTGCCCCTCCAGCTGCTGCTGCTGCTGCTGCTGCTGCTGCTGTGCCTTCCTGATGACGCAGGTGAGCAGCAGCTGCTGCAGCTCCGTGTCTGGAGACAGCTGCGCATCTGCCAGTCTTAAGGCCCGCTGCAGATCTCCCCGTACACCCCAAGCTCTTGCTGCTGCAGCAAAACAGAGCTCCAGTGCTGCTTGGCTGTCGTCCGCCACGGCCTCTAGATACCTCTGCAGCAGCAGCAGCAGCAGCAGCAGCAGCAGCAGCAGCAGCAGCAGCAGCAGCAGCAGCAGCAAGGGTTGGGGGATAAGAGAGGACGCAGCACCAAAGGCAACAAGGGGGCCTCAAACGCACAAGCAGCAACAGCAACAGCAGCGAAGACAGCAGCAGCTTCAGCAAGTGCACAGCAGCAGTAAACCGCAGCAGCAGCAGCAACAACAATAACAGCAGCAGCAATGGCAGCCGCAGCACTAGGTGGTATTCATGCAGCTGGCGTAAAGTTCTCCCTGCTTTCTAGCGTTTTGCTGCTGCTGCTGGTGCTGCTGCTGCTGCTGCTGCTGCTGCTGTGACCTACCTTAGCAGCAAAGGGCAAAGCCAACAGTTCATGAGGCCTCCAGCCCTCAGGCCGCAGCTTCCAGCTGTCTGTTGCTGCTGCTAATGCCCGTGCTTCAGGCCCTGCTGCTGCTGCTGCTGCTGCTGCTGCTGCTGCTGCTGCTGCTGCTTGTATTGCTCCCGTCGCCTGTATGATTCGCCAGCAGCGGTGCCTCTCAGCCAGCCACAGCCGCAGGCTGCTGCAGCAGCAGCAGAGCTGCTGCTGCGCCAGCAGCAGCAGCGGGCCCGACGGCCACACCTCCACGCAGCGCTCAGCTATGGCTAGTGCAGCAAGCAGAGATACCTTGCCTTTGCAGCAGCTGCTGCTGCTGCTGCTACTGCTGCTGCTGCTGCTGCTGCTGCAAGCAGCAGCAGCATCACGACGCAGTGAATAGGTCTGCTCTTCCAGCGCCCCTAAAAACAGCACTAAGTCCTTCCGCAGGGCCAGAGCTGAGGAGGGAAACGGGGGGGGCCACCTGCTGCTGCTGCTGCTGCTGCTGCTGCTGCTGCTGCTGCTTGTCCTACCGAGAAGCAACGGGTGCAGCGGCAGCGCCGCCTGCAGCAGCACCTCCACCAGGTCTGCCTGCAGCAAAGCTGCGAGCTGCTGCGCCTCTTGCTGCCCCTCAAATCTGAAGAGAACTTCAGAAATTAAATCTTCAGGAGACACAAACGGCAAGCTGAACAGCTGATGCTCCTCCTCCTCCTTGCGCTGCTGCTGCTGCTGCTGCTGCTGCTGCTGCTGCTGCTGCTGCTGCTGCTGCTGCTTGGCATGCAGCCTTTGTTTGGCTTCTGTCTGCAGCTCTACAATCCTCTTGAGGTAACAGACAAGGGCCAGCAAGTACTTTGTGCCCTCTCCTTGCTGCCCTTCACTTCCTTCCTGCTGCTGCTGCAGTGCTTGCTGCTGCTGCTGCTGCTGCTGGGGGTCCTCTGAAAGCTTCTCAGTCTCTTCACCACTAGTGAATACAGGAAGCGGTGCTTCACCCTGCGGCTGCAGTTGCTGCTGCTGCTGAAGTCGGTGCTCCTGCTGCTGCTGCTGCTGCTGCTGCTGCGGTTCTCCCCGCAGCACCTGCACCGCCTTATCCAAAAAGCTGCTGAGATCAGCAGCAGTTGAGAGCCGCAGAGTGCCAGCAGCAAGCTGCTGCATCTGCTCCAGCAAGGAAGCCACGGCGGTGTTGCGCTGGTGTAAGCTGCAGCAAAGCAGCAGCAGCAGCAGCAGCAGCAGCAGCAGCAGCAGCAGCAGCAAGCTCAGCATATGCGTGTGTTGCTCTTGTGCAGTGAGCTAAAATGCAACGGCACCAGCAGCAGCGGCAGCGGCAGACGCAGAAGAGCTCTCAGCAGCAGCAGCAGCTGCTGCTGCTGTAGCTGCAGCAACTGGAGCAGCAGCAGAAGTCGTCGCAGGTGGCCATCTGCGCAGAGCAGCGGCCCTCTAACTGCTACTATTGCACCGCGGCTGCTGCCGCTGCTGCTGCTGCTGCCACTGCTGCTGCTGCCACTGCTGCCGCTGCTGCTGCTGCTGCTGCTGCTGCTGCTGCTGTTTACCTTGAAAGATGGGTCCTGAGGAGGTCCGCCTTAATTGGCAGCGTCTCCACCTCCAGCAGCAACGAGGCCAAGCTGACTGTGCGCATGCCTCGAGCCTCAATCAGCACCTCCAGCCTGCAGCAGCAGCAGCAGCAGCAGCAGCAGCGGTAGCAGCAGCAGCAGTAGCAGCAGCAGCAAGGGCAGGTGGAGCCACAGTATGAGTGCCTCTGTGTGCAGCGAAGCAGCGCTGCCAGCAGCAAGCGGAAACTTGGGAGCTGCGGCAGAATCAGGCGCAGCAGCAACAAAACTCATCGCAGCAGCAGCAGCAGCAGCAGCAGCAGCACCAAGATGCCCACAAGCAGAAGAGCAGCAATCCAAGTAGCAGCCAGAGGAAGTCCTCAACAAGTTGCAGCAGCAGGAACAGCAGCAGCAGCAGCAGCTCTAGAAGCAGCAGCAGCAAGTGCAACGGCAGCAGCAACAGCAGAACTGCAGCAGCAACAGCAGCAGCACGCATGTACCGGTCTATAGACGTTGCTAGAAGAGTTGTCAGCGCTGGAGTTTGGACAGCTGCTGCAGCTGCTGCTGTTTCTGCAGCAGTTACTGATGCTGCTGCTGCTGCTGCTGCTGTTGTTGCTAGAGCTGCTGCCGATGTATCTTCTAGATGTAGCTGCTGCTGCTGCTGCTGCTGCTGCTGTGAGATTTTGCGCAGTTCCTCTGCAGCGCGGCGAAGCAGCAGCAGCGAGACAGTTGCAGGGGCCGCAGCAGCAACAGCAGCATCCACAGCAGCAAACACTGCAGCAAACCTTTTGCTGCAGCGCAGCAAAGCGACAGAGGCCTTTGTTGCTGCATCGGAGTAAGTTGTAAGGCAGCTGCGGAAGATGCATTCCTGTTCTGTCTCCACTGCTGCTGCTGCTGTTGCTGCTGTTGCTGCTATTGTTGCTGCTTCTGCTTCTTCACTAAGTGCTGCTGCATCTGCTGCGGGAACTAAAGTTGCTGCTACTGATGCAGCTGTTGAAGCGGCCGCTTCTGCAGCAGCACCAGCAGCAGCAGCTGCTGCTGCAGGGACCACCACAGAATCGACGGACTCCCACCTGAGCAGAAGCAGCAGCAGCAGCAGCAGCAGCAGCAGCGAGGTTGCAGCTGAGAAAGACCTGGGGCTGCAGCCCCTTTCGTTGCTGGGGTGAGTGCTGTTGCTGCTGCTGCTGCTGCTGCTGCTGCTGCTGCCGCATGCCGTACGACTTGTCGAATGCTTCAAGGCACATCTCCAGGCGAGAGGAAACAGCAGCAGCAGCAGCAGCAGCAGCGTCGGCCTCAGCAGCAGCAGGGAGGCAGCTCAGAGCATCTCTCAAGGCAGCAAATGCTTCTGAGATCTCAGCGCTGATCTTCAGGTGTCCCGGCAGCTCAAAACGCTGCAGCAGCTCCCTGAAAAATGCAGCAGCAGCAGCAGCAGCAGCAGAAATGCAGTTTGCGGTGAGCGCGGCAACAGCAGCAGCAGCAGCAAATGCAACAGTAGCGCGCTCAGCAGCAGCAAACGCAGTGGCAGCACAAGCAGCAGCAGCGAAAGCAGGGGAAGCAATGGCAGCAGCAGCAAAAACAGGAGCAGAGAGAGCAGCAGCAGAAGCAGAGATGGAAAGAGCAGCAGCAGCAAATGCAGCAGCAGCAAATGCAACAGCAGCAAATGCAGCAGCAGCGGCGGGAGTAGCAGCATCAGCAGCGGCAGAAGGGGCAGCGACAGCAGCAACGGCATCAGGGGCGGCAAGAGCAGCAGCAGCAGGGCTAGCAGCAGCAACAACAGCAGCAGCAACAACAACAACAGCAGCAACAACAACAGCAGCAACAGCATTAGCAGCAGCAGCAGCAAATGCTGACGCGGTGGTCTTTACGTCATTTTGCTGCAGCGCCCGGGCCAGGAAAACAGCAGGCTGCTGCAGCAAACGGCGGGCGAAAGGATCTGCTTCCAGCGACAGCAGCGAGGCGAAGGGGGTCATGTGGGAGGCCAAGTGGTGCTTGCTGCTGCTGCTGCTGCTGCTGCTGCTGCTGCTGCTGCTGCTGCTGCTGTTTGAAATGCCGGCGGGGGCTCCTTCGCTGCTGCTTCTGCTGCTGCTTGAAATGCTAGCAGGGGCTTCTTCGCTGTCTGGGCTGCTGCTGCTCATGTTGGATATTCCTGCAATGACTTCTTTGCTGCTTCTGCTGCTGCTGCTGCTGCTGCTGCTGTTGCTGCTGCTCACTGAGAACACCCCAATCCAGCGCAGCTGCTGCTGCCACTCTCTGTCTTGCTGCTGCTGCGCCGTGACGCAAGCGGCGGTGGCCGAGTCTTCAACAGCAGCAGCAGCAGCAGCAGCTGCTGCTGCTGCTGCTGCTGTTGTTGCTGATCCTCCAGCTATGCAAATTGAGGCAAGAGGCATTGCAGCAAAGAACTGGCTCAGCAGCAAACGGCATCGCCAAATAGCCTCCTGAGGGCGCAGCAGCAGCAGCAGAAGCAGCAGCAGCAGCAGAATCAGCAGCAGCAAACAATGTGAGACTGCAGCAGCTGCTGTAGCTGCTGCAGTAAGGCACCAACAAAAATGCATGCTGAGAGAAGCCTTGCGCTTATCCGCAGCAGCAAAAGTGACAGCAAAAGCAGCAGCAGCAGCAGCAAACAGAAACGGCGACAGCAGCGGCAACAGCAGCAGCAGCAAGAAGCAGCAGCAGACCTCGAAAAAGTGTGCTGCAGCTTCCAGAAGGATGCGGCCAACCTTTCCGAGGCCCTCTGCACCTCTTAGGGCTTCTAGGTGCCTCCTGCAGCAGCAGCAGCAGCAGCAACAGCAGCAGCAAAGGCAGCCCAAGTGTGCATGGTGTGCAGCAGGCACAGGAGGGATAGACACAGCAGCAGCAGCAGCAGCAGCAGTAGCTACAGCAGCAGTAGCTACAGCAGCAGCAGCAGCTACAGCAGCAACAGCAGCAGTTCCTACTGGATGAGAAGTGCCAGGGATATAAGCACGGATGGCGGGACCACAAAGGCTCCGTTTTTGTTGCTGCTGCTGCTGTTGGTGCTGCAGTTGCTGCTGCAAGTGCTGTCGCTCGTGTTTCTGTCCTGCTGCTGCTGCTGCTGCTGCTGCTGCTGCACTGCAGCAGTGGAAGCAAACAGCAGTGGCGCGAGCCGCAGCAGCAGCCACAGACGCATCCGCAAAAGCAGCAGCAGCAGCAGCAGCAAACAGAAACGGCGACAGCAGCGGCAACAGCAGCAGCAGCAAGAAGCAGCAGCAGACCTCGAAAAAGTGTGCTGCAGCTTCCAGAAGGATGCGGCCAACCTTTCCGAGGCCCTCTGCACCTCTTAGGGCTTCTAGGTGCCTCCTGCAGCAGCAGCAGCAGCAGCAACAGCAGCAGCAAAGGCAGCCCAAGTGTGCATGGTGTGCAGCAGGCACAGGAGGGATAGACACAGCAGCAGCAGCAGCAGCAGCAGTAGCTACAGCAGCAGTAGCTACAGCAGCAGCAGCAGCTACAGCAGCAACAGCAGCAGTTCCTACTGGATGAGAAGTGCCAGGGATATAAGCACGGATGGCGGGACCACAAAGGCTCCGTTTTTGTTGCTGCTGCTGCTGTTGGTGCTGCAGTTGCTGCTGCAAGTGCTGTCGCTCGTGTTTCTGTCCTGCTGCTGCTGCTGCTGCTGCTGCTGCTGCACTGCAGCAGTGGAAGCAAACAGCAGTGGCGCGAGCCGCAGCAGCAGCCACAGACGGTAGGGGGGCCTTCGCACACGTGCGATGAGCCTCTCTAAGCAGCAAACGGTTTGCTGCAGTAGCGGCTGCAGCTCCGCTGCTGCTGCTGCTGCTGCTGCAGTAGCTGCTGCTTGCTGCTGCGGGTAGACCCCCAGGCCGTCAGCTCCAGCCGCAGCCCCCTCCGCCTGCCGCTGTGCCGCCGCCGCAGAAGTGCTGCTGCTGCTGCCGCTGCTGCTGCTGCTGCTGCTGCTGCTGCTGCAGGCCTCAATAAGCCGCAGTGCTGCTCTCAGGGCAAAGTAAGCAGCAGCAACATCTGTGTCGTGCTGCCGCTCCTCCTCGTAGCTGCTGCGGCTCGTCAGCGGCAGCGCAGCAAGTCCTTCAAGGAAGGTTTGTTCTTGCATCAGAGATAGCGGCGCCCGCCGAGAGAGCTGCAGCAGCAGCAGCAGCAGCAGCTTGCGTTGTAGCAGCAGCAGCAGCAGCAGAGGCAGCAGCAGCAGCAGTAGCAGCAGCCGCAGCAGCAGTAGCGGCGGGCAGTGCGGCTGCTGCACTCGTGCTGCAGCGCCTCAGGCAGCCGCCGCAGCAGTAAGCACACCCATAGCAGCAGCAACAGCAGCAGCAACAGTAGCAGCAGCAGCAACAGCAGCAGCAGCAGCTCTCACCGACAAGAGGAGGGACTGGGTTGCTGTTGCTTCGTAAATGTCAGCAGCAAGGGCTTCCCGCAAGGCAGCAAAGGCAGCAGCTGCTGCTGCTGCGCTGCTGCCGCCGATGGCGGCAGCAGCAGCGCGGACACAAGATGCAGCAGCAGCAGCAGCTGCTGCTGCCTCCTGCTCAGCAGACGCTTCGTCTGCAGCAGCTGCTGCATCGGAGGTGCCAAACAGCTGCTGCAGCCGCACTGCAGCAGTTGCTGCTGCAACGCAGCGCTGGCTAGCTGCTGCAGCAAGTGCCTCTACGGCCTCCGGATATAGCAGCAGGCTCTTTGCTGCTTCTGCTGGAATCGCAGCAGCAGCTTCGTTTCCCCTGCTGCTGCTGCTGCTGCTGCTGCTGCTGCTGTCCTGGGGCCAGGCCAGTGTAGCAGCTGCTTCCCTTCCTCCCCGATGCTGCAGCCTCTGCTGCCGTCGTTGCTGCCGCTGGCTTTGCTTATTCTGCTGCTGCTGTTGCTGCTGCTGCTGCTGCTGCAGGGCTACATGAAGCTCTAGCAGCAGATCGGCGATCCACCAAGCGGCTGCCATTCGGCTCCGCAGCACCTGCAGCAGCAGCAGCAGCAGCAGCTTACAAAGCCACATTAAGGAGTCCTATGCAGCTGCAACAGAAGCAGCAGCAGCAGCGACTGTTGCTGCAGCAGCTGCCTTAAGGGTGCTTCCTGCAGCAGCAACTAATTACCTCGATGTGCTGCTGCATGTTAGGGTCGCATGCGTAGCGAAGAAGCGGCTGCTGCTGCGCTGCTGCTGGGTCTGTTGCTGCTGCTGCTGCTGCTGCTGCTGCTCCTGTGTGGGCACAGGCGTGTGCCAGGCACAGCAGCGTCTGTCTCTCAGCAGCAGCAACAGCTGCAGGAGTTTCTGCTGCAGCAGCTTTAGCAGCAACGTGGCAGCAGCACAGCAGGTCCAGCAGCTGCTGCCTTCTCCCCATTTGCCCCTCAAATGCATCCCAAGACAGCAGCAGCACAGCAGGCCGCAGCTGCGGAAACGGCAGCAGCACCTGAGACGCTGCTGAGACATCCCTGCAGCAGCAGCAGCAGCAGCAGCAGCAGCAGCAGCAGCAGCAGCAAACACGTTTTACCTTGCGCGCAATTACTGCCGCTGCTACTTCTGTTCTGGCTACTCCCGTCGCTCTTGCTACTGCTGTTGCGGTTGCTGCTGCTGCGGGTGCTGTTGGTGCTGCTGCTGCTGCTGCTGCTGCTGCTGCTGCTGCTGCTGCTGCCTTACCTGGCCAAGACAAAGGCCAGTGCTGCTTTGAGCGGCAAAAGAAGACAGTGCTCTTTTGCTGCCAGCAAAAACTGAAAGTAATCTGACCAAAAGGCCCCGCGGGAGTCCAGGCCCAGGGCTTTGCTCAGCAGCGCCTCATCTGCTGCTGCTGCTGCTGCTGCTGCTTTTGCTTCTGCTGCTGCTGCTTCGGCCTTTGAGCTTGGTTGTGCTGCTGCTGCTACTGCTTTTGCTCGCGGTGCTGCTGCTGCAGCCGCTGCCATGGCCGCCTGTGTTTGACGCGGCTCCCGATCTCCTGCTTCTGCGCCTGTTGCGCGCTCAGCTGCTGCTGCTGTTGCTGCTGGTGTTGCTGCTGCTGCTGCTGCTGCTGCTGTAGGCGCCACTGCAGCAGACGGGTAAACAAATGTGTCACCAGCAGCAGCAGCATCAGTTGCAGCACTGGAACTGGGCAAAGAAGCAGACACGCGAATAGCAGGAAGAGGCCCTGCGTTGTTGTTGTTGCTGCTGCTGCTGCTGCTGTTGCTGCTGCTGCTTGTGCTGCTTGTGTGCCTTGGGACTGCAGCAAGAGACAGCAGCGGCAGCGGCATAGCGCTGCCTGCTGCCCTCATTCGCAGCCAGCAGTCATCCAAGTGACAGAAGAGCTGCAAGGCAATGTACTGCAGCACCTTGATGCCGCTGCTGCTGCTGCTGCTGCTGCTGCTGCAGCTGCTGCTGCTGTCTGCAGGCGGCGTGGTGATAGGGATGTGCAGCAGCGGCTCGTGGGCCAGCAGCGCTTCATAAATGTATAGGCGCAAGGCTCTAGGCCTGCAGCAGCACCGCAGCAGTGACAGGAGCAGCAGCATATACAGCAGCAGCAACCGCAGCAGCAGCAGCAGCAGCAGCAGCAGCACCAGTGACAGGAGCAGCAGCACATACAGCAGCAGCAACTGCAGCAGCAGCAGCAGCAGCAACGCAACAGCAGCAGCGACAGCAACAGCAAGGGCTCTGAGATGCGCTTACCTCCACTCGAGTTCTTCTCCTCCCGACGTTGAACCCCACGAAGCACCAGAGGGGTGACCTCTGCTGCTGCTGCTGCTGCTGCTGCTGTAGTTGCTGCTGCTGCTGCTGCTGCCATCTTCCTTTCTCGTGTCATGCATGCCAACAGAAAGAGCCCCCGGCGATCCGTTTGCTGCAGCTGCTGCTGCTGCGGCGGATGGCGAATCGGGTGGCCTTAGCCGACCCCGCAGATGCTGCTGGTGCTCCTGCTGCTGTTGCTGTTGCTGCTGCTGCGCTGCTGCTGCAGCAGGAGGAGCAAGCTGGCTCAAAAAAGGCGGGAAAAAGCGAGAAACAAGGACGGACGCATTGCTGCTGCTGCTGCTGCTGCTGCTGCTGCTGCCCCTTACAGCAGCAGCAGCAGCGCTGTCGCCAGCTGTACGCGATTTAGCGGCTGGCGATGGTAGTCTGCAGCAGCAGCAGCAGCAACAGCAGCAGCAGCAGCAATAGGGAGCCACGGGGATGACGCACCGCAGTGGCAAGAGCAAACACGGCCATGTACTTTCCGGGCGCAGCAGCAGCAGCAGCAGCAACAGCAGCAACGGCAGCAGTCACCCCCCCTTGTCTCTCCTAGCAGCAGCGGTGGCCGCCGCCGCAGCAGCAGCAGCGACAGCAGCAGCAGATAAACTCTTTGTCTCTCACCTCACAGCAGCAGCTGCAGCAGCAGCAGCTGCCGCAGCAGCAGCACTTGTCTGCTGCCTCTCCCTGTTCTCTTGCAGCGCAGCAGCACCAAAAGCAGCAAATATTTCCCTCACGACGTCTTCTGCTGCTGCAAGGTCCACCCAGCCCAACGACTGCAGCGAGTAGAGCTGCTGCTGCAGTTGCTGCTGCTGCTGCTGCTGCTGCTGTTCTTCCTCTTGCACGCGCTGCTGCTGTTTCTTCGGGCGGCCTCCATCAGCAGCAGTAGCAGCAGCGGCTGCTGCTGCTGCTGCCTCGCCTGTTTCTCCTGCTGCCTTGCTGCTGTCTTCTGCAGAACCGGTGTTGCTGACTGCTTTGGCAGCAGCAGCAGCAGCAGCAGCAGCAGCAGGAGCAGCAGCAGCAGCCGAAGCAGAGCTCCCCAGTGCTGTGCGCACGAGAATCGCCAGCTGCTGCTGCAGCGGCGCATTTTGCTGCTTGGCGTGTTTTGCTGCATCCTGGGCTGCTGCCCGTCCTGCTGCGTCTGCTGCAGCAAATGCTGAAGACCCAGACCCCTCAGCAGCAGCAGCAGCAGCAGCAGCAGCAGCAGCAGCAGCAACAGAGCGTGGAGCCCCTTCCACCCAGGCGATTATAAGGACAAACAAACGAAACAAATTGATGCTGCCAGCTCGCAGCGCTTGTTGCCTATAGACTGCAGCAGAAGCAGGCCTTGCTGCTGCTGCTGCTGCGGCGGCTGCTGCTGCTGCTGCTGCTGCTGTTCCCTCTGCTGCTGGCGCCTCCAGCTGCTGCTGCAGAGAAGGCACAAGTGGCAGCAGAGTCTTTGTGGGGTCCAGGAGTTTGAGGTGTACGTACAGCTCGTTGCTGCCATCTGCTGCAGGCGGCTGCAGCAAAGTCTCTGCAGCAACAGCAACTCTTAGCTGCTGCAGCCGCAGCACGAGAGAGCTAAACAGCAGCGAGAGATAGGTTTCATCTTCCCGTGGCTTCTGCTGCTGATGTCTTGCTGCAGCAGCAGCAGCACCTGCTGCTGCTGCTGCTGCTGCTGCTGAAGGTGAGGTGACTGCTGCTGCTCTCGCTGCGGGCTCGGCTGCTGCTGCATTCACCATGACTCTGTTGCTGTTGCTGCTGTTCGCACTGCTGCTTGCCGCCGCTGCTGCTGCTGCTGCTGCTGCTGCGGCACTTGCAGCGGGCGTCGCTGCAGCAGCAGCAGCAGCAGCAGCAGCAGTAACGGCCACAGATAGGTGCTTTGTCTCGTTGCTGCCTCGCAATGAGGCCAGAAGACGGCGAGCTGCTTGCTGCTGTTTGCCGCTGCTGCTGTTGCTGCTGCTGCTGAGTCCCCACCGTGCAGTGGAAAGCGGCAGCAGCAGCAGCAGCTCCGGAGAAGCATCTTCTGCTGCTCCTGCTGCTGCAGTTTTCATCTCATGCTGCTTGTCCCTGGGCTGCCACAGCCCCTCAGCTGCATCACGCTTGCTGCTGTTGCTGCTGCTGCTGTTGCTGCTGTTGCTGCTGCTGCTGCTGCTGCTGCTGCTGCTGCTGCTGCTGCTGCTGACCCACGCCCCCTGTGGGAAAGCCCCCAACGCTTGAGCAAGGACATCTGCAAGGGCAGGCTGAGTTGCCATGAGAGCTGCAATTTGCTGCAGCGCAGCAGCAGACAGCGGCTGCAGCAGCGACATCTGCTGCTGCTGCTGCTGCTGCTGCTGCTGCTGCTGCTGCTTCATGAGGCGCCGCAGCGTCTCGTGCAGAGGCACAGCAGCAGCAGCAAAACGCAAAGTGCATAAGCCCGCGGGGGAGCGAACAGGCAGCAGCGAAAGGCCCGGCAGCTGCAGCAGCTCAGGCGGGCAGTCCCTGCTGCTGCTGCTGCTGCTGCTGCTGCTGCTGCTGCTGCTGCTGCTGGCGCCGCGGCAGCAGCGCCGCCGCACGCCCCGACAGACTCGTCTTCGGAGCTGCTGCTGCTGCCTTCCCAACAGCTGCTGTAGCCGCTGCTGCTGCTGCTGCTGCTGCTGCTGCGGGCCTCCTGGCTCTGGTCTCCTCCTTTACTTGCAGCTCTCCTGCTGCTGCTGCTGCTGCTGCGGTCGCTGCTGCTGCTGCTGCTGCTGCTGCTTTGGGGGAACCCAGGGCTTTGCTCAGCAGCAACTGCTGCGTCCGCTCCTGCAGCTGAGCCTACAGAGAGCCGTGCTGCCGGAATATGCTGCTGCTGCTGCTGCGGATGTTGCTGTTGCTGCTGCTGCTGATGTCGCTGCTGCTGCTGCTGCTGCTGCTGCTGCTCTTGCTCCTCCTGCTGCATGGGGAACTGGCGCTGTTCATTTTCCCGGAGACTCTTCGGCTCGAACTCGCCTTGCTGCTGCCCTGCATGTGCTTGCTGCTGCTGCTGCTGCAGTTGCTGCTGCTGCTGCTGCAGTTGCTGCTGCTGCTGCTGTTGCTGCTGCCGCTGCTGCTGCAGCAGCTGCTGCTGCAGCTGCTGCTGCTGCAGCTGCTGCTGTTGTTGCTGCTGCTGCTCCATGCCTAAGGCCACAGCAGATCCTCCACTGTACTTACTTGGCTGCAGGGGCGGCCGTCACCTCAAGCAGCAGCTGCTGCTGCTGTAGCTCACCCCATGGTGTGTTGCTGCTGCTGCTGCTGCTGCTGCTGCTGCTATTGCTGCTGCCGCAGCTCTTGCTGCTGCTGCTGCTGCTGCCGTCGTAGGGTGTAATGACACTTGGAGCTGCAGAGGAACTGCAGCAGCTGCTGCCCAGGGAGGCTTTGGGGTTCAGGTCACCGCAGCCGAAACCTTAAACCCTAAACCCTAAACCCTAAACCCTAAACCCTAAACCCTAAACCCTCGTCTTATGTCTCGGAATAACTTCAAAACAACTTTTAAAAGCTTTTAAATTAATTTGAAATAAAAATAAAAAAAAAGAAATTCTCAACTAAGCAGCAGCTGCCGAGACACCCCAGA
Source organism: Eimeria necatrix (assembly GCF_000499385.1). Classification (NCBI taxonomy): domain Eukaryota; phylum Apicomplexa; class Conoidasida; order Eucoccidiorida; family Eimeriidae; genus Eimeria; species Eimeria necatrix. Next base: position 4,597 of record NW_013651950.1, on the reverse strand, counting down.
GTCTCGGTGCTGCTGCCAGCAGCAGAAAAGCGTTTTCGTTTTGCTGCTTCATCTCTTTTAGGGTTTAGGGTTTAGGGTTTAGGGTTTAGGGTTTAGGAGTTTATGTTCCCGCAAAACAAATAGAATACCAAAGCAATTAAAGTAAAGATCAGCCAGAGACAGAAAGGAGCGGCAGAGGCAAGAATAGATGCACTAGAACCCTAAACCCTAAACCCTAAACCCTAAACCCTAAACCCTAGACTGTAATATTCAAGTATTGGACTTTAAAAAAAGAGTCTCAAACCCTAATTTCCAAACCCTAAACCCTAAACCCTAAACCCCCGTCTTCCCTTCCTTGTCTTGTCCGGTCTCTTTCGCTCTTTGCTGCAGCGCCGCCGCATTTATTTATTTATTTATTTATTTATTTTTATTTATTTTTGAATTAATTTTATTTTTATTTTTATTTTGTTTTTATTTTTAATTTTAATATGTCCTTTCGTTTGCTGCAGCTCCCCTTGTCGTCGCTGAGGGCTCGAGCCAGCCTTCTTTAGGGTTTAGGGTTTAGGGTTTAGGGTTTAGGGTTTAGGGTTTAGGGTTAAGGGTTTTGGGTTTAGGGTTTAGGGTTTAGGGTTTGAAGCCGCCAATAAGGGCTTTAGCTCTAAACCGGGACTACGCAGTGTACGTACAAGAGCGCACTCTTCTGGACTTGTTCACGTCTAGGGTTTAGGGTTTAGGGTTTAGGGTTTAGGGTTTAGGGTTTAGGGTTTAGGGTTTACGGACAGGCAAATGTCACAAAAGCTTAAATAAGTACTTTCACTCTGCATTTAAATTTCTTTCTTGGGGGTGTATATCCACACAAGTAGTGTTTAGAGAGTTTTTGCAAAAATGCGAAATGTGATTTATTTGCATGCATGCAAAATAATTAATTTGATATTTTGCATGCATGCAAAATAATTAATTTGATATTTTGCATGCATGCAAAATAATTAATTTGATATTTTGCATGCATGCAAAATGTCGAATTAATTATTTTGCATGCATGCATTTGATATTTTGCATGCATGCAAATGATAAATCAATTATATTTCGTTTGAAACAACTCTGGCAACAAGAGGATTGATTTAAATGCAATTAAGTTTAAAAAGCTGCCAAAGAGTTGCAGGGCTTCCCAGTTAACTTGAGGTGTACGTACACCTGAAACGCATGCAAGAATTTTCAGCTTTTTCTCCAAATAAATGCAAACCCACAATAACTGTTACTTTGAACTCTAAATAAACAAAAAGAATGAATTTATTTCCATATTTGTCCTTTTATTTATTTATTTCATATTTTGTGGATTCATTTATTGTCTGTTTATGCTTATATTTGAGGTGTACATACACCCGCGCACTAAAGCAACTCTTCTCGCACATATTTTGAATCAAAATTATCAAATATATATATCTCTCTATATATATATTTGTATATGTATATTAAATATATATATATGTCTTTACGTCCATAAATATTATATTTATAATAATTGTTTATCCACAAAAGTTCATTTCTTTGAAAATATAAAAACAAAAAAGAAATCCGAAACTCCAAAAAAATCTTCACTTTTATTTGCAATTCTTTTTGCTGCCTCCTTTATCCCAGGTGAACGGACAGCCAGGCCCTTTTAAATGAATTTATTTATTTTTTTTTTATTTTTTTTAAATTACTTTTTTTATTTATCAATTTATTCATTTGTTTGTTTGTTTATTCATTTATCTATTTACTTACTTAGTTGCTTATTTATTTATTCATTTAATTAATTAATTAATTAATTAATTAATTTGTTTATTTATTTACAGAGTTTCATTTTGTGGAAAAGAATTTAGACTGATTTGCCCACATTTGCATAGCAGGGCCTTCAGGTGTACATACACCTCAGAGTGCATTCATAAGCTCCTGGGGTGTACATACACTGCTAGACAAAAATATTAAAAATGTATTTGCAGCTCTTTTTAGACACAAATGAAATAAAGGAAAATAAAAAAGAATTTATTTTCAAATAAAATCTTCGTGAAAAAAGGAAAAGAAATAAAAATGGCGTTTTATTTAAACTGAATGCATTTAGAATAATAACATATACACAAAGTGCGCCAAACCCTAAACCCTAAACCCTAAACCCTAGACTCCAAGTGTATGCATTCATTCATTTGCGGCATGTCTAACACGGGCCTACGTTCGTCGCTTTGTTCCCAGTTATTAAACCCTAAACCCTAAACCCTAAACCCTAAACATCCATCTCTAAGCCCTAAGCCTCCAACCCTGCACGAACAACCCGAATCTCCAGGCGCCACATCCTAAACCCTTCAACCCTAAACCCTAAACCCTAAACCCTAAACCCTAAACCCTAGCTCCTCTTTGTCCTGCCCAGCGGGTTAAACAAATTAATTAATTAATTAATTAATTAATTAATTAATTAATTAATTAATTAATCAATTAATAAGTAACTTAGCATTTTGCTTAATGAATTACTTGATTTAATTTCACACAACTTAATTAATATTCTACCATAACATTGAATTACTTAATTAACTAATTTTAATTTTAATCAATTAATTAAATAATTAATTCGCAGATAATTTAATTATGAATGATCAATTAACTAATTCATTAATTAATTTACTATTCCACTAAATAATAAATAAATAAATAAATAAATAAATAAATAAATAAATAAATAAATAAATAAATAAATAAATAAATAAATAATAAACAGAAATGAAGTGAGTGAGTGCATGCAGCGGCAGCAGTTTCTTCTTGTGGAGATCCGAAGACCCCAAAAGGAGTTAAAAAAGCTCCAAAAAGAATTTAAAAAAAGAAAAAATAAAATTAAAATTAAAATTAAAATATTTATTTATTTATTTATTCTTTTATTTGCTGCTTTGCTGCAGCAGTAAACCCTCGGGGGCCCCACCGGGGGCCCCGCAGCTGCTGCTGCTGCTGCTGCTGCTGCTGCAGCCCCGAGGGTTTGGCATTCTTTTGGGAGTCTTTTGGTTCGTTTTGCTTCTAAAAACTCCTAATTCAATTTAATTCGAGGGTTTAGGGTTTAGGGTTTAGGGTTTAGGGTTTAGCGCCGTTAACGGACCCCGGCGAGCCTCAAGACCCCGACACTCGACACTGTGAGGGCGGCTTTCCAGCGGTTTAGGGTTTAGGGTTTAGGGTTTAGGGTTTAGGGTTTTCAGTTTATATGACTCTATACAATGTTCCTTTCTTGTTCTCTTCGCCCATGTAGAGGCTCCTGTGGGGTTTGGGGCTCAGGGTTTAGGTTTGGGGTTTAGTCGTCTAGGGTTTAGGGTTTAGGGTTTAGGGTTTAGGGTTTGGGATGTGCGAGTCTTCCTAGCAAATTTGCTTTGTTAAGACTTTCCTGGGCGCATTTATCTTTGCTTTCTGCTGCTCCGAAGTCCAGTTGCTGCTGCTGCTGCTGCTGCAGCACAGTCGATAGCCTGCTGCTGCTGCGGCTGCAGCAGCAGCTGCTGCTGCTGCTTGCCAATCAGTTTGCTGCTGCTGCTGCTGCTGCTGCTGCTGCAGGCGTCGGCCATCTGATGCGTCTTGGTCGAGTCTCTTTGTCTTCTTTTTCCTCTTTTGTTTTCTTCAATAAACAAATTAGAAATTTGAATTGCTGCAGCAATTTGCTTCAAACAAAACCCACTTTTCTAGCTGCTGCCAGCAAGCAGCAGCAGCAGCAGCAGCAGCAGCAGCAGCAGCAAGCCCATCAGCAACTGCGGCAGAAATTCCAGCAGCAGCAGCAGCGGTTCCTGCAGCCGCAGCAGCAGCAGCCGCAGCAACAGCAGCAGCATCAACACCCGCAGCAGCAACAGCAGCATCAACACCCGCAGCGGCAGCAATCGCAGCAGCCGCAGCAGCAGCAACAGCAGCAGCAGCAGCAGCAGCAGCAGCAGCAGCAGCAAGCTAGAACAGCCAAAATGGGAGCTGGAGAATCGCCAAGCCAAGGGGGGACTTCTGAAGGGCTGACTTTTGAACCCTGTGGGCTAAACCCTAAACCCTAAACCCTAGAGGCTGCAGCAGCAGCAGCAGCAGCAGCAGCAGACCAGCAGCAGCAGCAGCAGCTGGCGCTTCGAGAAGTGGCCTTCCAGCCACTGCCCGTACTGCGCAAACCCTAAACCCTAAACCCTAGACCGTTTAGCCCTTAAACCCTCAACCCCAAACCCTGATAAAACCCTATCCCCTTGAACCCTAAACCCTAGCCCTGGCCCCAAACCCTAAACCCTAAACCCTAAACCCTAAACCCTCGCCTGCGTGCGCTGCGCAGTGTCCGAGCGTCCCAACTTTCCCCAGTTGGAAGAAGAAACCCTGAGGGTTTGGAGAGAAGAAAAAACTTTTGAAAAGTCTTTAAAACTTTCCAAAGATAAACCCCCGTTTTCTTTTTATGATGGCCCCCCCTTTGCCACTGGACTGCCCCACTACGGGCACATTCTCGCGGGCACCATCAAGGTAGGGTTTAGGGTTTAGGGTTTAGGGTTTAGGGTTTAGGGTTTAGGGTTCAGGGTTTAGGGTTTAGGGTTTAGGGTTTTAGGGGGTAGGGTTTAGGGTTTAGGGTTTTGGGTATTTGGGTGACCCCCCTTTG
>NW_013651949.1:5000-10590 GCF_000499385.1 Eimeria necatrix | reverse complement strand
CGGCGGGGGCGGGAGGGGGGCGGCAGCAGCAGCAGCGGGAAGCGCAGCGGGGATAGCAGCAGCAACACGGCGCAGCAAACAGCAGCAGCGGAAGCAGGTGAAACAGCAGCAGCAGCAGCAGCAGCAGCAGCAGCAGCAGCAGCAGCAACAGCAGCAGCAAAAGGGGAAAAATGGATCGTTGGAAACGAGAACAAGCAGAGGCTGCCTTCGGATAGTCTAAAGCCCGTAGACGGCGTGTGCGCAGTAGACCGCCAAACGAGGGTTTAGGGTTTAGGGTTTAGGGTTTAGGGTTTAGGGTTTGCTTGCCTGGGGCGGGTAAACCCCCGTGGCTGCGATGTAGTTGAGGTCTGGGCTGACTCGGACTTTGGAGGAAGCAGCAGGGAACTCGAAGTCCTGCAGCAGCACCACATCCTGCTGCTGCTGCTGCTGCTGCTGCTGCTGCTGCTGCTGCTGCTGCTGCTGCTGCTTCTTGCGGCGCCGCCGGTCCCGCTGCTGCTCAAAGACACTGACACCCCCGAAGCCGCTCAAGTCATAAACAGCAGCACCAACTGCTGTTAGAGTCCGCAGCACCATCTGCAGAAGCAAAAATAATGCTGCTGCTGCTGCTGCTGCTGCTGCTGCTGCTGCTGCGGTTGCTGCTGCGGTTGCTGCTGCGGCCGCTGCTGCTGCTGCTGCGCCGCAAGGAGGAAACTGGTGAAGGCTGCTGCGCTGCAAGAGAGGGGCGAACTGCTGCTGCTGCTGCTGCTGCTGCTGCTGCTGCTGCTGTTGCTGCTGCTGATTAGGTCCTTCGTACTATATTCTCTTGGATTCCCAGGTGTCTGTACACCCCGAACGTTTTAAGCCAGCGAAGTACTGCTGCTGCTGCTGCTCTTTGTGCTGCTGCTCTCTGTGCTGCTGCTCTCGATGCTGCTGCCGCTGCTGCTGCTGCTGCTGCTGCTGCTGCTCTTGCTGCTGCTGCTGCTGCAGCTCCCCGTCAGCTTCTTTTAAAGAAAAATAGAAAAATAATAACAGCAGCAGATCTGTACCCTAATCGCGCTGGGGGGCCCCAGGGGCCCCGGGGCCCCACACTTCTGGGGGCCCCCGTGGCCTCACCGGGGGCCCCGCGGGTCTTTTACAGCGCCATTTTCTGTGCAATTTGGCTCAAAAGGATTTAATTTAAACAAATATTTAAATTTAAATGCAAAAAGAAGAAAAAATTGCATTTATTTGTCCAGATTTTCGTTTAAAAAGTCGAAAATGCGAAATAATTGCGCAGCGGCTGCCGGTCATTTCTCCTGCCCTTCGGGGAATGCGAACGAAAATCTTTCTTTTTGGGCATTCTTTTCCCCTTTTTGTTCATTTTAATTTTATTTTTATTTAATTTTAATTTAATTTTAATTTAATTTTAATTTAATTTAAATTTAATTTTAATTTAATTTCCCTTTTTCTGCATTTTAATGCCTCAACTGCCTCAATTAGGGGCTGTGAATGGCGAGAAGTGACAGTAGCTCGAAGCTGGCTGCGGGCGAGTCCGCGAAAAACACCCAATTAGCGAAAAAAAGGCCAAAAGTGGAGAAATAAAAGCGAAATAAATATTTTTAAATTAAAAATAAATAATTAAAAGTTAATTATTTGCAAAAAAAGCGAAAATGCGAGCGAAATGGGCCAAACGGCGCTTCCTGGCAGTCCGAGAAAGCCTAAATGAGTGGCTGGCGAAAGAAAAATGAAGAGTAAAATAAAAGGCTTTAAGTGGCAAACAATTAAAGGTAAAATGAGAAATAATTTAAAGACAAAAAGGGGAATAATAAAAAGAATATAAATCATAAAAAAGATAAAATGGAAAACAACAAAAAGAGTAAAAGGTGGGAAAATGAAGCAGAAGAAGTGCTGCAAAAACAATAAAATGAAAAAAGAAAAAATGCCTCTGCTAGCTTTTGTTTCGGGGTTTTTTCGGGCCCTTTTAGGGCCCTTTTAAGGCCCTTTTAAGCTCCTTTTAAGGCCTTTTTGAAGCCCTTTGGGGGCCCTTTTGAGGTCCTTTCAAGTCTCTTTTGAGGCCTTTTTTATGGTCTTTTTAGACCCTTTCAAGGTACTTTTGAGGCCCCTTTCAGGGACTTTTAAAAGCCTTTTTAAGGCCCTTTTGAAAGCTCCTTGGGGCCCTTTTTTTGTTTTTTGAGAATCTCTTTTTTGTCCTTCTTGAGGCTTTTTGAAAGTCCTTTTTGAGTCTTCTTTAAGCCATTTTAATTCCTTTTTCGATCTTCTTCAGACATGTTTTGAATCCATTTTACTTTAGACTTTTAAGCCCCTTTCAGGTCTTTTTCGGACCCTTTTTAAACTCCTTTTAGATCTTTTTCAGACTCTTTTCAAAACCCTTTTTTATCTTTTTGGGACCATTTTAAAATCTTTTTTGGATCTTTTCAGGGCCTGTTTTTGATTCTTTTTAGATCTTTCTTGGATATTTTTAAGATCCTTCCAAGCTGTACTTTAAATACTTTTAATATCTTTTTTGGATTTATTTTAAATTCTTTTTAGATCTATTTTAGAACCTTTTAAGATCTTTTTTGGATCTCTCCAAGACTTATTTTAGATCTTTTGAAGAGATTTTTTGGACTTTTTCCAGACCCCTTTTTGATCTTTTTTAAATCTTTTCGAAATCCTTTTTTGAACTTTTTTGAAACTTTTCAAGACCCGTTTTGGATCTTTTTTAAACCCCTCTTAGGCCCTTTGCTGCTGCTGTATTTGCTGCTGCAGTTGCTGCTGCAGCTGCTGCTGCTCCATTTGCTGGTGCAGCTGCTGCTGCTCCATTTGCTGGTGCAGCTGCTGCTGCTGCAGTTGCTGCTGCAGCAGCAGCTTCTGCAGCAGCAGCTGCTGCTGCAGCTGCTGCTGCAGCTGCTGGTGCAGCTGCTGCTGCTGCAGCTGCAGCTGCTGCTGGTGCAGCTGCTGCTGCAGCGGCTGCTGCAGCTGCTGCAGCCGCAGAAATGGGGCCTTGTGTGCTTGCGCCGCCTGTGGGGTTTGGCCCACCTTGGGCTTTTCATTTCAATGCATTTGAAGGCATTAAATATAAAACGAAAATCCTGCTGCTGCTGCTGCAGTTGCTGCTGCTGCAGCAGCTTCTGCAGCAGCTGCTGCTGCTGCAGCTGCTGCTGCAGCTGCTGCTGCAGCTGCTGCTGCAGCTGCTGCTGCAGCTGCTGCTGCAGCTGCTGCTGCTGTTTTTAATGCGTTTAAATGCATTTAAAGGTATTAAATATAAAACAAAAATCCTAAAAGAGCAAAATGTCCGAAGTGTGTAGATGTTGCCAGCTGGTCACTCGCTAGGGTTTAGGGTTTAGGGTTTAGGGTTTAGGGTTGCCGTCACAACCCCGTTTAAATGCGCATTTTGCGCCTTTGCGTGCGCGCTTTTATGTTTAATTGTAAAACAAATAATTGTTAGAATAAAAATTAATAAAATAATATTTATTTTATTAAATATTCATTAAAATAATTATTAAAATAATTACTATTTTAAGAGCGACCTTTCGCGTTTTTTTTGCCAAGTCCAAGTTTATGAAATTAAAATAAATATAAAATAAACAACAAATAATATAAAATAAACAAAAAATAATAAAAAAAAAATAAATAATAAATTAAAAATCCACAAAAAGCCCTTCTGCTGCTTTTCTGCTGCGCAGCTTTCATTCGGGTGTCTGTACACCTGAGGTGTACGTACACCTCAGGTGTACAGACACCGAAGAGGCGACAGCCCCTGGCTGCATTTCGTTGGAGTTTTTCATTAAAAAAGAATATTAAATTAAATAAAATTAATTTTAATTCAAGTTTGATATTTAATTAAATAAAATTAATTTTTATTCAAGTTTGTGAAACAGCGAAGATAATATCTCCGCGCCTCCGCGCGTGCCTGGCCTCTGCTGCTGCTGCTGCTGCTGCTAATGCTGCTGCTGCTGCTGCTAATGCTGCTGCTGCTGCTGCTCGAGGGTTTAGGGTTTACTTTAGGGTTTAGTGGTTTAGGGTTTACTCATATATATATATATACAGGTAAAGAGCCACTCAACTTGCACAGCGATGGTCTGCTGCGCAAGAGGAGTTAGGGTTTAGGGTTTAGGGTTTAGGGTTTAGGATTTGCCAGATAAGTGCAACTGAAAAAGCCCAAAGCTCTTTCGCGAGCCATTTAGTAGAAGCGGGCTGCACATCACTTGTGCTGCTGCTGCTGTTGCTGCTGCAGCGGTGCAGCAGCAACAGCAGCAGCCGCTGCAGCAGCAAAAGCAGCAGAAGCAGCAGCGGCCCCACGCAGCTCATTTGGGGGCCCCCAAATCCTTCAAGTTATCATATTTGGGGGCCCCCTTTAAGCCCAATCCAGCTGCCTTGGGGGCCCCTTTAGGGGCCCCCAAGGGCCCCACCCCACTCCAGGGGGGCCCCCCTGGGGCCCCCGAGGGGCCCCCCTGGAGTCCCCAATAGTTCTTTCTTTGGGGCCCCCTGGGGCCCCCATTAATATTTTCTTTGGGGCCCCCTGGGGCCCCCCTTCATACTTTCCTTGGGGGCCCCCTAGGGCCCCAGTGCCCTCTATTGGGGGCCCCTCGGGACCCCTATGTTTTCACTGGGGGCCCCCCTGGGGCCCCCTTTTGGGGGCCCCCCGGGGCCCCCATTTACAGTCTCTGTGGGGGCCCCCCAGGGGTGCACGGGGGCCCCTTGGGGGCCCCCCTTGGGGGAAAGGATTTGGGGGGTTTGCGCTGCTGCTGCTGGTGATATATGATTGGAAAGAATAATTTTGGATTAAATTTGAATTTAAAAAAATGTTTATAAAAGATTTGTTTTTTGATTTGGAGTTTAAATGAGAAAATGGATTGGGTTTGATTTTGTGTCGAGCGGTGGCTTGGGGTGTACGTACACCCCAAGTTGCAGCGGCGCGCGCGGGCGGGCGGAAAAAGCGGGAAAAGGATTTTTAAATTTGAGTTAAAAAATGAAAATAAAAATAATTAATTAATTTAAATAAATAATAAAGACAGAAAGCCGGGCTTTTGCGGCATGCGGCGGGGTTTTCAGCGTCTGCTGCTGCTGCTGCTGCTGCTGCTGCTGCTGCTGCTGCTAAGCCCCAAATTGCGTCTCGATTGCTGCCATTTGTTGATTTGGAGGTTCTTTTGATTGTCTTTTTATCTTTTTACCTCCTTGTCTTTAAAGTCCTTTCTTTTGAGCCGAAAAAGCGGAGCAGGGGGCCGCAGCTGCTGCTGCTGCTGCTGCTGCTGCTGCTGCTGCTGCTGCTGCAGCAGCAACCGTCTCGAGGGTTACTTGCTCTTCTGGCTGATCACTGCAGCGTTTTAGTTTGTTGCTTCAGACCCTTGCGCAGCGTGGGGCGGGGCTGCGGGCCAACCCCGAAACCCTAAACCCTAAACCCTAAACCCTAAACCCTAAACCCTAAACCCTTTCTCCAGCGGCCGCTCACGGGGGCAGAGAGGCCGCCTTTTGCTGCTTTTATTTTCCCCCTTTTCTTGTTTTCTTCTTTTCAGATTTTCTTTTTTGTTTTTCTTTTTATTTGTCTTTTTGTCTTTCGGCCTTCTTTTGGCGGATTGTTGTTTATTGTCATTTGTTCTTTCCCTTTTTGTTTTCTGCTGCTGCAGCGCAG
>NW_013651949.1:0-2500 GCF_000499385.1 Eimeria necatrix | reverse complement strand
TAATTTGTTTTTAGTTTCGCTTTGGCTGGAGGCTGCCGGCAAATCGCAAAAGACAATGCACTTCGAAGAGCTTTTTTACATTTTAAAAGAGAAATAAATAAAATAAATAAATAAATAAAATAAATAAATGAATTAAATAAATAAATAAATAAATAAATAAGTAAATTAAATTAAATAAATTAAAATAAATAAAATAAATAAAAATGAATTCGAAATTCGGGTGTATGCGCAGGCCTCTCCGGTGTCTGTGGTGCTGTGCCCCACTCGGGAGTTGGCGATGCAAATTGACGAGCAGGTCGGAAAAGAGTTTTTTTTGCATCATTTTTTCCAATTTTTTCAAATAAATGAATCTCCAAGTCCCAAAACTCTTCAGAAACTCACAAAGGCTTCTTTTAGAAACTTTCCGCTGTTTTTTTTGGCCCTTTTAAACCCTTTTTCGCGGTTTTGCCTTTTTCGCCTTTTCGGGGTCTTTTCGGGGCATTTTTGGGCTTCTTGGGGAACCCTAGGCTCCTTTTGAAACCCTTTTAAGTGTTTTTAAACCCTTCGGGGCCCCTCAAAACCCTTTGGGGTTTTTAAAAGTCCTTCGGGGCCCCTCAAACCCTTTAGGGTTTTTAAAAACCCTTTGGGGTTTTTAAAAACCCTTTTGGGTTTTTTTTCTAAACCCGATGGGGCACTTAGAGGGTGTTTTGGGCCGCATTTCGGTGTTTTTGGGTCTTTTTTGGGTCTTTTTTTCCTCTTTTTGCATTTTTTGACTTCTCGAAATCTCCTTAGTTTGATTTTGTTTGTTTTTGTTTGTTTTTGTTTGTTTTTGCGCGAAAAAGCCACGAAAAAGCGTTTATTTCTCGTGAAAAGGCCTTTTGGTGTTTCGGTTTGCTTCTGCAGCTCGCGAGGCTGGTGGCGGGCAGCGACCTTTCGCACAGCCTGTGGATCGGGGGCGTCTCCGCGACGGAGCAGGTAATTTGGCGAAAAGAGGCGAAAAAGAAGTCCTTTTGAGTGGAAATTTGAGACAATTGGGGCTCGAAATGAAGCGCTTTTAATGCCATTTAATTGGAAATGACGCAATCCGCAGTTTGCGAGTCTTTGCAGCTTTTTTGGACCCATAATAAGCGAGTTTTGGCATTTTTGGGGTTTGCAGTCATTTGTGGCTATTGCGGGTTTGCTAATTTAATTTAATTTATTTTATTTTTATTCACTTCTTTTGTTTGGAATTCAATTCTATTTGACAATAATGCTTTAGAGTTCCAGTCTTAACGATAAATTAGGGTTTAGGGTTTAGGGTTTAGGGTTTAGGGTTTAGGGTTTAGGGTTTGTCTGCAGGTGCACGAGATAAACCGGCGGCAGATCGACGCAGCTGTCTGTACACCCGGGCGAGTGGACGAGTTGTGTTTGCGAGGAAAAGTCTCTTTAGAATTTGTTCAACTTTTGGTTTTGGACGAGGCGGACGCAATGCTGGACTTGGGACTGCAGCAAGTCGTGGGTCTCCAAACCCTTTTTTAGGGTTTAGGGTTTGGGGTTGGGGTTGGGGTTTGGGGCTTGGGGTTTGGGGTTGAGGGTTTGGGGTTTGGGGTTGAGGGTTCGGGGCATCGCGGCCGGGTGTTTTGTGGCTGAAGGGTTTAGGGTTTAGGGTTTAGGATTTAGGATTTAGGGTTTAGGGTTTAGGGTTTAGGGTTTAGGGTTTAGGGTTTAGGGTTTGTGCAGATGACGGAGTTGGCCACGAGTCGGGACATGCCCGCGAGTCGGCAAACCCTTTTATTTTCTGCAACTTTTCCGGAAAAACTTTTATCTCTTTTGCCTCTCGTTTTGAAATCTCCTTTTTTTAAAATTGAAGTTCAAAGTGACCAAAACAAACTCCAGCAACAAGCCTCCATTCAGCAGGTCCGAGCTTTTCTTCATTTCTTTTTCTTTTTCCAATTTATTTTTTTCTTTTTTTGATTCTTATTTTTATCTTTTCTCTTTTTATTTATTTTCTTTTTTTGATTCTTTTTTGGTTTTTTAATTCGCTTTTTGGGCTTTTTTTGGCTTTTTAATTCTTCTTTTTGGCGTTTTTTGGCTTTTTTAATTCTTCCTTTTTGATTCTTATGTGTGGCTTTTTTGTTTTTTCTTTTTTGTTTCCTTTTTGTCTTTCTTTGTTTTTCTTTTTGTCTCTTCTTTTCGTTCTTTTAATTCTCCTTTTTTCCTCTTTTTGACCTTTTTTGTCTCTTTTGAATCCGATTTTGGTTTCTTTTAGACTCATTTATCACTTTTATTTTTTATTTCTTCTAATTTCGTTTCAACTCATCAGATTTTCTTTCAATTCCATTTAATTTCACTTTAATTATTTCTTTTTATTTCTTTTTCTTCTTTTCTTCTTCCAGGAAGTCAAATGGTTGCCAACATGGGAGGAAAAAATCGCAGAACTAATCAAAGACATCAGCGCCTTCAAAGAGTCCACCGCCGAAGACCCAGGGGCCCCCTCGGGGGCCCCCTCCCCCCCGGGGGCCCCTCCACCCCCGGGGGGGGG
>NW_013651948.1:0-10634 GCF_000499385.1 Eimeria necatrix | reverse complement strand
CCTCTGGGGGCCCCTCTGGGGGCCCCTCTGGGGGCCCCTCTGGGGGCCCCTCTGGGGGCCCCTCTGGGGGCCCCTCTGGGGGCCCCCAGAGGGCATTTAGTGGGGCGTACCTGTGGGGTGTACGTACAGCTCGTGGGGCAGTCGTTGGCTTGCAAATGGGCCTCGAGGACTTTTGCTGCTGCTGCTGCTGCTGCAGTGCGTCTGGCGAGGCTGCTGAGGGGTTTCCGCAGCTTGGGAGCAGCAGCAGAAGAGGAGCTGCTGGCAGCAGCAGCAGCAGCAGCAGCAGCAGCAGCAGCAGCAGCAGGAGAAGAGGAATTTGGAGAAGACAAAAGGGAGACACCAGAAGCAGCAGAAGCCCAAGGAGTACATACACCCGAAAGCCGGCAGCCTTCTACAGCCCGCAGCGCCGCCTCAAGCACTCCAGCGCACAGCTCAGGCAGCAGCCCTTGCTGCTGCTGCTGCTGCTGCTGCTGCTGCTGTTGCTGCTGCTGCTGTTGTTGTCGCCGCTGCTGCTGGTGTTTTTGTCGGCGCTGCTGCTGCTGCTGCTGCAGCAGCAGCTGCTGCTGCTGCTGCTGCTGCAGCTCGGCCAAGCGCTGGTGCAGCTGCCTCCGCATTTTGAGGAGACTGTCGAAGACACAAAGAACTTCTCTGTAGTCCTTTTGCTGCAGCAGCAGCCGCATGGCTTCTCCGTGCACCCAGGGGGTGTACTGCCGCAGCAGCTGCTCCTGCAGCGCGGGCTGCTGCTGCTGCTGCTGCTGCTGCTGCTGCTGCTGCTGCTGCTGCTGCTCGCCTTGCTGCTGCTGCTGCTGCTGCTGCTGCTGCAGGCGGGCCTGATACACAGCTTTGGCAAGCAGGGGGCCCCCCAGCAGAGACAGCTCATAGTCACTCACAAGGGCCTTGGCAGCTTCTGCTGCATCCCTCGCGGTCTGCAGCAGAAGGGGGCCCCCTTGGGGGCCCCCCTGGGGGCCCCCCTGTTGTGCATTGTCATCGTTGTCAGCAGCAGCAGCAGCAGCAGCAGCAGCAGCAGCAGGGGCCTCAGCAAGAGCTGCTGCGAAGGCTGAGAGCAGCCGCGCTGTCAGCAGAAAGCTGTTGTAGTTTGGGAAGGGCCCGTTCACCTTGAGGTGTCTGTACACCCCAAAGCCTGCTGCAGCGGCTTGCTGCAGCAGCGCAGCGCGATCAGCAGCAGCAGCAGCAGCAGCAGCAGCGGGAACTGGGCTCAAACCGGAAGAGTGGGCCCCAGCAGCAGCAGCAGCAGCAGCAGCAGCAGCAGCCACGCATGCCTTTATTACTGCGTTGGCTGTGCGTGTACAGACACTGCCGCCCCACTGCTGCTGCAGCAGCGCCGCCCTGCAGCAAAAGCAGCAGCAGCAGCAGCAGCAGCAGCAAATTTGTCTTTTTGCATTTCTTAACTTTCACGCTGCAGTTGCTTCCTCCAACAAAGAATTGATAATTATAATTAAATAATTATTATTTTAATTTTAATTTTATTTTAATTTTTTATTTTCATTTTATTTGATGAAATAAGATGCAGCAACGCAAAAGTGCCCATCTTCCCATTCGCTGCTGCTGCTTCAGTTGCTCGGGAGCTGCTGCTGCTGCTGCTGCTGCTGCTGCTGCTGCTGCTGCTGCTGCTGCTGCTGCCGCTGCGGTGACGTTCGTGCTGCTGCTGCTGCTGCCGTTCAGGCTTGTGCTGCAGCAGACTCACTCGAGGGCCATGGAAGGAGCTGCTGCTGCTGCTGCTGCTGCTGCAGCATAGTAGCAGCAGTCCGCGTTCGGCCGGGCAGCAAACAAGGCGGTGAGCAGTCCAGCAGCAGCATCTGCGTCTGTGCATCTGCTGCTGCTGCTGCTACTATTGCTGCTGCTGCTGCTTTCTTCTTCGCTGCTGCTGCTGCTGCTCTCTTCTTTGCTGCTGCTGCTGCTGTTGCCGTTTCCTTTGTTGCTGCTGCTGCTGCTGCTGTCTCGGATGTTTTGGGGACTAAATGCAGCCTCTGCTGCTGCAGCAAGAGCCACGTGATGCCGCAGCAGCAGCAACGCTGCTGCTGCGTCTCCCTTCTGCTGCTGCCGCCGCAGCAAAGCCAGAAGCTGCTGCTGCTCCTGGACCACCTTCAGTCCACTAAGACAGCTTGCCCACCTCCGCCGCTGCTGTTGCTGCCGCTGCTGCTGCGCTGCTGCAGCTGCTGCTGCAGCAGATGCTGCTGCTGCTGCTTCTCCTTTAGAAATGGCGCTCAAGCCAGAAGCTGCATGCAGCACCTGCTCTGCAGCAGCTGCTGCTCCCACGCTAATTTCTGCTGCTGCTTCTCGAGCTAAGCTCTGCAGCAATCCCACAAGTTTTGTCAGTTTTGCTGCAGCTGTTCCTGCTGCTGCTGCTGCTGCTGATGTTTGCGACTTCGCTGTTGCCTCTTCTGCTGCTGCTGTTGCTGCTGGCTCAGGCTTTGCTGCTGCTGCTGCTGCTTCCCTCAAGCGCGCTTGAGCTGCTGCAGCAAGACCCTTAAATGCAGCAGCAATCACGCTGCTGATTAGCTGCTTTTGTTTCCTTCTTGCGCCTTCTGCTGCTGCTGCTGCTGCTGCTGCTGCTGCATTTCTTTTCTTTCCCTCTGCATTTTCCCCTGCTGCTGCTACGTCTTTCTGCGTGTCCGCCGTTGCTTCTGCTGCTGCTGCAGCAAGAGCCAGCAGCTCCTGGCCCTGCTGCTGCTGCAGTTCTCCGGAGGCAAACAAAGCCTCAACAGCAGCAACAAGAAGCTGCTGCTGCTGCGGTGACAGCAGCAGCAACTGAGCCGACAGCAGCCGCTTGAGGTGTACGTACACCCCATCCAGCAGCTCAGCAGCAGCAGCAGCAACGCCGCAGCTAGCTGCAGCAGGCCCACAGCTAGCCACAGCTAGCTGGCTGTGGCCCAAGACTTCTGCTGCTGCTGCTTCATAGCCATTTCCCTGCAGCAGCACCTCTCTGGCCATCTTTGCCACTGCAGCAAAATGCCGAGAGAAGACATCCTGTGGGGTACCGCCGGGGGCCCCTGGGGGCCCCCCAGGGGCCTCCGGGGGCCCCCCAAGGGCCTCGGGGGGCCCCCCCAAAGCTCCTGGGGGCCCCCCAAGGGCCTCGGGGGGGCCCCCAGGGGCCTCCGGGGGCCCCCCAAGGGCCTCGGGGGGCCCCCGGGGGGCCCCCTGGGGGCCCTTCGAAACCAAAATGCGTCTTGAGAGCTCCAGGGCCACCGGCAGCAGCACGTGGGCAAACTGGAGGGCTGAGGGGGGCGGCAGCAGCAGCAGCAGCAGCAGCAGGGCCTCGCAGGCTGTTTCCAGCTGTACGTACACCCCCGCACACCCACTGCAGCGGCAAGTGCAGCAGCAGCAACGGCAGCAGCAGCAGAGCCAGCAGCAGCAAAGGCAGCAGCAAAGGCAGCAGCGGCAAATTCGGCATCACTTGCTGCTGACAGCAACTGCAGGAGCAGCAGCAAAAGCCAGCAGCAGCAAAAGCCAGCAGCAGCAAAAGCCAGCAGCAGCAAAAGCCAGCAGCAGCAAAAAGTCAATATTGCCTTAAGGGGCCATTCACTGAAGCTAACAAAAAGCAAGCAGCACTAGCAATACATGCAGCAGCAGCAGCAGCAGTAGCAGCTGCAGCAGCAGCAGCAAATAACGCAGCAGCAGCAGCAGCAAATGCAGTAGCAGCAGATGCAGCAGCAGCGTCTACAGCACGAGCAGCAGCGACCACAGCAGCAGCAGCAGCAGCAGCAGCAGCGTCTGCAGCAGCAGCAGCAGCAGCACGCACCTGCCCATCCTTCATGGCTGCAACGGCCACCGCAACTGCAGCAGCAGCAGCTTCTCGCTGCATGCTTTCTCCGAGGGCCCCCAGACCCTTTTGGGGCCCCCTGCTGCTGGGGGCCCCCCATGGGGGGCCCCCCCGGGCTGTTGGGGGCCCCCCTGGGGGGCCCCTGACAGCAGCAAGAAGCTGCTGAAGTGCCTTCTTGCTGCTGCCCTCCTCAGCAAAGGCCCGAGCCAGCAGCAAATGTGTTGAAGCTCCCAAGCTGCAGCTTCCTGCTGCTGCTGCTGCTGCTGCTGCTGCTGCTGCTGCTGCTGCGTCGCGTGCTGCAGTGCCTTGCGCGCTGCTGCATGGGGGGCCCCCTGCTGCACTTCCAGCTTCAGGGGGCCCCACATAAAGAGATGCAGAGGGGGCCTCTGAGGGAAGTAAAGTTTGCTGCTGCTGCTGCTGCTGCTGCTGCTGCTGCTGCTGTAGAGAGCTAGCCACACGAAGTGCTTCAGTTGCTGTGACGCCCTGCTGCAGCAGCGCAGCAACTGCTGCTGCTGCTTCAGTGGCAGTTACACCATGAACTTCCTGAATACGAGTATAGTCCCAGGTCGCCAGCTGCTGCTGCTGCTGCTGCTGCAGCTGCTGCTGCTGCTGCTGCTGCTGCTGCTCGTTGGTGCCAGCTGCTTTTCCAAAAGCAGACTCAATACGAGCAGCAGCAGCAGCGACGCATTTGGCGCGCTGCTGCTGCAGCTGCAGCAAATCATCAGCCAGCATAAGGGCCAGGGTGGAGTCCCCTGCCTTTTGCTGCAGCAGCAGCTGCAGCAGCTTGTGCTGCTGCTGCTGCAGTCGCTGCAGCTGCTGCAGCGCCTCGAGACAGGCACTCGCCACGTGCCACGCCCGCCGCAGCAGCAGCAGCTCGCTGCTGCTGCCAAGCTGCTGCTGCCCCTGGGGGCCCCCTTCAGCTGCAGCAGCAAGTACCCTTTTGGGGGGCCCCCCTGGGGGGCCCCCCTGCTGCTTGCTGCTGCAGCTAGCCCATTTGCTGAAAAGGTTTGTCAGCCGCAGCAAAAGGTCTTGGAAATCCAAAAGAAAAGAAAAAGGAATTAATTTTAAAAATGCCATTTCCAAAAATATATTTGTGAGGCTCTGAAGCACTGCAGCGGCTTCCTGCTGCTGCTGCTGAGGTGTACGTACACCCCAGCCGCCACAAGGCGCTCCCGCTGCTGCTGCTGCTGCTGCTGCTGCTGCTGCTTCTGCTGCTGTTGCTGCTGCTGCTGCTGCTTCCAAAGCCTCGATGCGAGACTGGCAAGAAGACAATGCGGCTGCTGCGGAGGCGGCGATGGGAGGCGAGGCTGCATCCCCAGCAGCAGCAGCAGCAGCAGCAGCAGCAGCAGCAGCAGCAAACGGGCTGACACTCTGAAGCTTGAGCTCTTTGCCCAATGAAGAGCCAAGGAATGGAGAAGCAGAAACCATTGGGGGCCCCCTACCAGGGGGCCCCCCCTGCGAGGCTGGGGGCCCCCTTGCTGCTGCAGTGCAGCAAGTTGCTGCCGGTCCAACACCCCTACCGCTGTTGCTGCTGCTGCTGCTGCTGCTGTTCCTGCTGATGCTTGTGCTGTTGTGTCTGCTGCCAGCGCTGCTGCTGCTGCATACAGCATGGGCTGTTCTTAGGCGAGAGGGCCCGCAGAATGCAGCAATGCTGCTGCTGCTGCTGCTGCTGCTGCTGCTGCTGCTGTGGGCCACTGGGCCCACAGAGCAGCGCTGCGCAAAGCCGCAGGGCCTGCATGCAGCAGCAGCAGCAGTCTGCATGCACCCCACAAGTGCAGCAAAAGCCAGCAGCAGCAAGACTCTAGTAGCAGAAAGACTCCCCCGTGGCCCCCGCAGGGGGCCCCCACGAGCTGCTGCTGCAGCACCCATGGGGGCCCCCTCTAAGCTAGCAGCAGCAAGAGAAGAAGCCAAAGACTGAAGACCCAAGAAAAGGGAAAAGCCCTTTGAAGGGCCCCCTGGGGGGGCCCCCAGGGGGCCCCCCGGGGCCCCCCTGGGGGTCTCATGGTGGGGCTCGCCAAGAGGAGCCTGGGAGGAGTAAAAGGGAATCTGGGAAGTTGAAAAGAAGTTTAAAAAGTCTTTTTTATTTCTAAGTCGAAGCAGAGGAGGCAAAACCCTCATAATGGGGGCGAGCTGGCGGACCGGGAAGACATGGCGGGCTGGGACCGCTGCAGCGGGAACCCGGGAACTTTAAATGCTTCTGCTGGCTTCGATCTGCTGCTGCAGCAGCAAAATGGCCAAAAAGTCTTCAAAAAAAGCCCGAGAATGAATACTCTGCGGTGTACAGACACCGCAGCGGCAGCGCCGGGGTCGGCTGCTCTGGCCGACGGCCGCAGCAGCTGCTGCAGTTGAATGTTCCAGCAGAATTCATGAATGAAAGAAAAGTAAAGAAACAAACTAACAAATTGATTTCAGAGTTTCTTTTGGTTTTTTAATTTATATTCCGCCCTTTTTAGGGTATTTTCGGCGGAGAGCCGCTTCCGGCGGCGGCGCAGCAGCAGCCATGCTTCCCGAGCAACACTTGCATTTTCTGCAAAAGTGTCCGGCGTTCTTGAGCTCCAACAACATTTTTAAAAGTCAAATTTGCTCTTTTTTCCCTATGTTCTGGGAAAGCTGCTGAATTCGGGCTTTTTCGCCGAGGTTTCCGCCTCTGTTCCTCCGCGTGGTCCAGCTAGCATCGATGTTCAATTCAGAATTTCACCGGCGGCGCTGTCTGTCCTGGCCTCACGCCCAACTGCACTTCAAATTATAATTCTTTATCATTAATTTGCAAAATATTTCTCTTTTTCCGAAAGTGCCTTCAGCAGTTTTCTCGGACGCGTCGAAAGTGAACGCCGCTGGCTGCCGCCGGCTCGAAGCCGCCTCGAGGCTCCCCTGTTCCTTCAAGTTCAAATAATTCTTTTGAAGACAATTTCAGCTTTTTTCCCTTACAGAGTCGAGCCGAAAGACACCGCCAGCTGGCCATTAGCAGCAGCAGCAGCAGCAGCAGCAGCAGCAGCAGCAGCTGGGAACAGCTGCAGCAGCAGATCCTTCCTTTTCTCGCCCTTTGCCAACTTCAGCATGCAATCTTTCAAAGACTTCTTTTCTTTTCATTTGAAATTCAAACTTGCAAGTAGACAAAAGAGCTGCTGCCTTTGCCTCCCCCCAGCACACTAAACTCGGAGTCTTACCCCTTCGCAAGCTCTCTCTTCACCTGCTGCGCCGCAGCAGCAGCAGCAGCAGCAGCAGCAGCAGCCGCAGCAGCAGCAGCAGCAGCCGCTCTGGCTGAAAGGCGGGGAGGCAAGTGTGTTGGGCCCTTGCGAGGGCCGCGCTTGCTGCTGCAGCCTTCCCTCTATGTTCCCCCCAGCTAGCAGCAGCAAACTGCAGCAGCAAAAGCTCCCCCCAGCTAGCAGCAGCAAACTGCAGCAGCAAAAGGCCCCCCCAGCTAGCAGCAGCAAACTGCAGCAGCAAAAGGCCCCCCCAGCCCATGTCGCCTGCTGCTAGCCCCCGCCCCGGCCGGGGGATTCTCCGCAACGGCGTTTCAGCGAAGGCGAAGCAGCAGCAAAGCCCCAGCCCAGCAGCAGCAGCAGCAGCAGCAGCAGCAGCAGCAGCGGCGCCAGCAGCAGCAGCAGCAGCAGCAGAACGCGCAGGCAGCAGGCCCTCCAGGAGCTTCTTGAGTGTTGAAAATAGCATTTCAGGATCTCCAAGATGGAAAGAAATGGAAAGAAAAACAAAAGTTGTAAATTCAAAAAAACTTGAATTTGGATCTCGCAGCAGCAGGGGGCCCCCCGAGGGGCAGAGGGGCCCCCCGGGGAAGCAGGGGGCCCCCGAAGTTGCAGGAGAAGAAGGCGAAGGAAAGCTGAAGACGGGCCCCCCTGCTGCTGCAGCAGCAGCAGCTGCTGCTGCTGCTGCTGCTGCTGCAGCTGGTGCTGCAGCTGGTGCTGCAGCAGGCAGCAAGGATCCAGCAGCAAGGAGCAGCAGCGGCTCTCGGGCCTCAGTTGCTTTTCCGAAGGAGGAAAATGGAATTGGAAAAGAACAATTTAAAAAGTCCGACAGACTCAGCAAACTGCTTGCTGCAGCAGAAGAAGCAGCAGCAGCAGAAAAGAGAAAACGGAGAGAAAGCACGCAGCAGCTGCTGCGCAGCAGCCCGCTGGCAGCAGCAGAAATGCAGCAGCTGCTGCTGGGGGAGAAGCGGCTGCCTGAGGAGCCCCCAGAAGCCCCAACTGAGGAAAATGCATGCAAAGAACTTCTAAAAGATCAAAAAAATGAAATTAAATGGAAAGTAATGCCAGAAATCCGCAAAAAGGACTTCTTGCTCAAGTACACCCCAGAGGCGCAAAGGCAGCAGCAGCCGCCCGCCATCTTGAATGTGGAAAGCGAAGGAAATTCGGGATTCAACTCCGAAATTCTCCAAGAACTGTGTGAGTTTTCATTTTTAATTCATTTTTAATTTATTTTTAATCCATTTTAATCCATTTTTAGTTTATTTTGCAGTTAATTGAGCCCTTTTTGGCCAAGTTCCCTGCTCTGGGACCGCGGGAAACTCTTGACTTTTCAGAAAATGAAAATAAACGAACTAACAGTCGATTAAATGGTATTTCGACATTAAACAAACATTTTGGATTAATTTTAAAATTTAAATTTGCGAAAACAAAACGAAGAAATGCAGAATCCGTTTTGCGATTTTCAGGCGACAAATGGGTGGAGCCGTACCCGCAGTTTCGGGTAAGTTGAAGAAAAAGCGAATTAAAAATTAAAACATTTATTTATTTATTTATTTTATTTTATTCTTTTTATATTCTTCTGAAGGGCCGAGACTGCGGGCCCTTTGCAAGTGTGAAGAGCAGTTCAGAAACGCAGCAGAGTTCAGTTTTTCGTGTTTTTTGAATTTGCAAGTTTTTGAATTTCTTTCTTTTCTTTTCAAGTTTTTGAATTTCTTTCTTTTCCTTTCAAGTTTTTGAATTTCTTTCTTTTCTTTTCAAGTTTTTGAATATCTTTCTTTTCTTTTCAAGTTTTTGCATTTCTTTTTCTTCTTTTTGCAGCTTCCCTCCCGCGCTGCTTCCCCTTCGCAGCTGAGCGAAGGGGAGGAAGCTGAGTTGGGAGTTTCTGAAGAAGACTCTTTGCGGGAAACTCCGCTGAACAGCGAAGAAGCTCTGCAGACTTTTTTGCTCGAAAAGAGTTTTAAAGAGTCTTGGAAACACCGCCAGTTGCTGCACTCCGCAGTGCGGGAAAGCGCTGCGCACAAGAGCCAAGTGGCCACGGCCTGGCTGGCCGAGAAACTTGTGCAGGAAAGCAGAACTCCCCGCAAAGGAATCCTGCGAATCGAGTGCGATCTCGCCATCTTTTTGTTTTTAAATGTTTTATTTTTTAAATTTAATTCAATTTCGTTTCATTTTCGCGAGTTTTTCCGGTTTTCAACTCCATTTCCAACTCCACGCGCGCCCAACTCCGACTCCTCGCTGCATTCATCTTTCGGCTTTTCCTTCAGTTCAAACACTTTTATGAAATCAAATTTTGCAAATTCGAATTTAATTTCAATTCAAAAATAAATGCATGCGCGGTCAAGCCCCAAACAGTTGCACAGAACAGAAGCTGCTGCTTCGCGAAGTTGAACTGAATGTGTGCATGCAGCTTTTAAGCAGCTTTTTCTTTCTTTTGGAATCCCCCAAATGCCTTTCTTTTTCTGTTTAAAGAATTCTTTTATAATTGCCAATATCTGTGTCTTCTTTTGCAATTTTTAAATTCATTTTTCTTATTTTTCGCATTTTTTCATGCAAAGCTCCGTCTCGCCGCCTGGCTGCGTGTTACCCATTTAAAAAGGATTTATTAGGATTATTATTTAGGATTTATTTGCTTTCTTTCGAACTTTAATTTATTTTATTTCATCTTTTGCTGCTTCGACCTGCAGAGAAGTTGAAGAAGATGCCGAGGGGCCCCCAGGGGGCCCCCAAGCCGCTTCGCCGTTTGCCACTGGGGGGCCCCCTGAGCAGGCAGAGCTAATGGCTCTTCACCACATTTCGAAAACAGCTCAACAAGTGAATTAATTCAAATAATATCTTTTTAAAATAAATCTTTTATAATATCTTTTTAAAATAAATCTTTTCAAGTTTTATTTCATAAATCTTTTCAAGTTTTATTTCCTAAGTTTTCTTTATTTGCACTTTACTGCATTTGTTTTCGTGTGGGATCTGCTTTTGAAATTTGTGGGCGTTTCTGACAACTCCGTTTCTCTGTTATAGTAGTAGTACTAATAATAATAATAATAATAACAGTAATAATAAAAATAACAATAATAATGATAATAATAATTAATAATAGCAATAATGATTATATTAATAATAATAACAATAATAATAATAATAATAATAATAATAATAGTAATAATAATAATAATAACTAATAACAATAATGATAATAATAATAATAATAATAATAATAGCAATAATGATAATTGTAATAATAATAATAATAAATAATAATAATAAATAATAACAATAAATAATAACGATAATAATAATAATAAATAATAATAATAATAATAATAATAATAATAATTAATAATAACAATAGTAATAATAATAATAATAATAACAATAATAACAATGATAGCAATGAATAATAGTAATAATAATAATCATCATCAATAATAATAAATAATAATAATAATAATAGTTGTAATGACAATCTTCTCTGCAGCGGTTTGTCTTTGCGTTAATTCCTGATTTGGTAATTATATTATTTGAAAATAAAAGTTATATATTTTTATTTTAATTTTTCATTTAATTACTATTAATTAGAATGGCATTTTATTTGTTGATTATTTCAACATCTTATTTGGTAATTATTATCCAAAAATAATAATTAATTGTTCATTATT
>NW_013651947.1:0-10894 GCF_000499385.1 Eimeria necatrix | reverse complement strand
GCAGCAGCAGCAGCAGCAGCAGCAGCAGCAGCAGGAAAGGCAATTCAAGGAGAAGGGCTGGAGAGGCTGGCGGAGGACTTGGGAGTGGGACTTGATGACATTTTCTTTTTGGTCTTCGCCTTCCACTGCGAATGCAAAACGCAAGGAGTGATAACTCGAGAAGACTTCTTTCGGGGGCTGCGGAGTTTAGGTGTAGATACACTGCAGGGGCTGCAGGCGCAGGTGCAGCAGCAGCAGCAGGCGCCCTACAGGGACTTGCTGCTGCTGCGGCGGGTCTACAGCTTCGCCTTCGGCTACGCGCTGGAGCCGCAGCAGAAGCAGCTCCCCAAAGACCTTGCTGCTGCTTACTGGCTGCTGCTGCTGCAGCCGCTGCAGTGGTGTTTGCTGCAGCCCTTTCTGCAGTACGTGGAGTGTATCTCCACCTTGCGCAGCATCAACAAGGACGTCTGGCTCATGGTCCTCGAGTTCGCCCTCTCCTGCCCCACCAGCAGCAGCAGCAGCAGCAGCAGCAGCAGCAGCAGCAGCAGCAGCAGCGGCAGCGGCAGTGGACCAGTGGACCAGACCATTGACCGCGTGCTGGCGGAGTACGAAGACG
This sequence comes from Eimeria necatrix, assembly GCF_000499385.1. Classification (NCBI taxonomy): domain Eukaryota; phylum Apicomplexa; class Conoidasida; order Eucoccidiorida; family Eimeriidae; genus Eimeria; species Eimeria necatrix. The sequence continues at coordinate 10,299 of NW_013651947.1, read as the reverse complement.
ACGGCGCGTGGCCGCTGCTGATCGACAACTTCGTGGAGTGGATGCGGGAGCAGCGCAGCAAGAAGTGAAGCTGGATTCTTTGATTTAATTCATTTATTTAATTAATTTATTCATTTATTTCTTTAATTTATGCATTTATTCTTTAATTTATGCATTTATTCCTTTAATTTATTCATTTATTGCTCAATTCCACTTTTTTGGGGCTTCGAAGCTGCAGGGCCGCTCGGGTGTACGCGCTCGGGTGTACGTACACCTCGCGCACAGCGCACTTCCGCCCCTTTCGAGTTCCTCAAAAACCAAAACTTTCTTTTCCACTTTCGCTCTTCAATACTCCACTTATAACAGTCTGAGCGCTCGCCCCAGCTCCCGCAGCTGCTGCTGCTGCTGCTGCTGCTGCTGCTGCAGCTGCTGCTGCTGCAGCTGCTGCTGCTGCTGCAGCTGCTGCTGCTGCAGCTGCTGCTGATGCTGCAGCAGGAGCAGCTGCTGCTGCTGCGGGCCAATGTTTTTTACTTTAAAAGAAATGACTCAAAAGGCGCAGTTGGCCGCTGGGGTGTACAGACACCCCGGCGGTTCCACGGAAGCCTCTTGGACAAACCCAACGGCTTTTAATCATTAAATTAAATTCTTTAATTTCTGTTTCCTCTAAAGCCTCTCACAACTCCGCAGCACTTCGAGGCAAGCCTGCTGCTGCAGCGCCGCATGTTTGCTGCTGCGCTGCAGCAGCAATTGAGAGGACGTGCTGCTGCAGCAAGCTGCAGCAAGACGGGAGCAGCAGCAGCTTATTTGCTGCAGCTGCATGCATGTCTATGAAAGTCTGCAGCCGCGGCTTTTGTGGGGTGTTTTGGCTGCATGCATGCAAAAGCAAATATAATTAAAAGTTCACTTTCCGTTTATTCATAAGTTTAAATACACATATAATGTATATATAATATATATTTATTTATTTATTTATTTATTTATTTATTTATTTATTTATTATTTGCAGATTTATTATATAATACTTTCTGGGCAATTTCGTCTGCTGTGTGCAGTGCAGAAGCAGCAAAAGGCAGGAAAGGGGGCGGCCCACTGCAGCGCCTGCTGCTGCTGCTCAGCTGCTGTCGGGGAGCGCAGCAGCAGCAGCAGCAGCAGCAGCAGAGGCAGCAGCTCCTCGAGGCAGCAGCTGGGAGTGGAGAAGGCCATTGTCGTCAAGTGGTCCACTGGTCTTGGCCGTGACCATTTGCGGCGCCCTCATTCGTCTTCGTCTTGCTGCTGCTGCTGCTGCTGCTGCTGCTGCTGCAGGTGTCTGTGGGGTGTACGTACAGCCCGCCGCTGCGTGGCTCGGCGGTGCCGTGTGCGACTTACGTTTGCTGCTGCTGCTGCTGCTGCTGGTTCTGCTGCTGCTGGTTCTGCTGCTGCTGGTTCTGCTGCTTCTTGGAACTCTCCAACGCCTGCAGCAGCAAATTAGTTTGCTGCTTCGGGGGAAGCTGCTGCAGCACTCACAGGGCCACTGGACGTCGCAGGCAGCCATTTGCTGCAGCTTCTGCTGCTGCGAGAGTGCGCCGAAGGCCACTTCTTGGCCGCCTGCAGCAGCAGCAGCAGCAGCAGCAGCAGCAGCAGCAGCAGGTGACCACTGGTCACCTCGAGTTGCTGCAGTGGTCAGGCCACTCACAGCTGCCCCTGTAGTTCTGCGGCGCCCGGCAGAGCTGCCCGTCGCCGGAGTCCGTCCAGCCCACAGGGCACACAAAGCCGAAGTCCACTTCGCAGCCAGTTCTGTCTGGAGCGCTGCATGCAGCAGCAGCAGCAGCAGCAGCAGCAGCGGCAGCAGCAGCAGCAGCAGCAGCAGCAGCGGCAGCAGCAGCAGCAGCAGCAGCAGCGGCAGCAGCAGCAGCAGCAGCAGCAGCAGCAGCAGCAGCGGGGGGAGAGAGGCCCCTGGCGTGTCACCTTGGAAGGGAAAGCGGACTTTGCAAAGCGCAGCAAAGGCCCGGCGGTCTTCTTCGGATTTTAAAGAAATTTCCCGCGGGCAATTTTCCGAAGAAATGAAAGAGGGGGGCCCCCGACACAAGTGGAAGTCAAGTTCTTGCCAGCCGAGGGGGCAGGGGGCCCCGAAGTTCCGCTTCCTCCCGCTGCTGCTGCTGCTGCTGCTGCTGCTGCTGCTGCTGCTGCTGCTGCTGCTGGTGCTGCAGCCCCAGGCGAGGCCGCAGCGCTGCTGCAGCGCCGCCTTCAGCTGCGGGCGGCCCCTGTACCCCGACAAGTCCAGCAGCAAAGGGCAGGGGCCCCCGTAGCCCGGGGGGCCCCTGCAGCGCGCAGAGCCGGGGGGCCCCTCGGCCCAGCCCTTGGGGCAGTTGCTGCTGAAGTCTGTGGGGCAGCTTTGCTGCTTGCAGGGCCACTGGACCCCACAGAGGGTTTCCCAGCGGGCCTTGGCCGTGGGGTCTGCGTCGCCGCGCAGCAGCTCCTCGCCGCAGGCTGCTGCTGCTGCTGCTGCTGCTGCTGCTGCTGCTGCAGCAGCAGCAGGCTCGCAGCGGCCGTCCGCAGCACGCTGCCGCCAACCCAACGGGCAAGCCTCCGAGTAGTCCGCACCCCCAGGACACTGCAGCGGCCTGCAGGGGTAGCGGGCTTTGCATGCAGCAGCCCAGGCTGCTTTGGAGCTGCTGCTGAGCTGCTGCAGCTCCGGCTGCTGCGCCCCACAGGGCCCTTTGTATGCTGCTGTTGCCACGCAGCTCGGCCCCTGCTGCTCGAAGTCCAGCGGACACAACACCGAGAAGTCCTGCATGCACTCGCTGCCGCGGGACGCGGCCTGCAGCAGCAGCAGCAGCAGCAGCAGCAGCAGCAGCAGCAGCAGCAGCAGCGGCGGCAGCGGCAGTTCGGTGGGGCGGCGCGGCGAAACTGGGGCCGTATCTGCTCACGGATGAAGCCATTGCCTGGAGAAGAAATAAATAATTTGAATAAAATATTTAATTTAATTAAAAGTAACTTTGATTGTTTTTTTTCAAAGTTCCAACAGACCTTCTCAAACTCCCGGATGTCTTGCGTCGAGAGGGGGAGGCTTTCCGAGTTCTGCAAAGGCGCATGCAGAAAGCTGAACAAAAACTTGAATTTTATTTTTTCTTTTTTACTTTTTGAAGGTCTTGAAGAACTTCTTTTTGAAACGCCGCGGACTCCGAAAGGGCGGGAGGACCAGTGGTCACGCCGGCGGCGGCGGTGGTCTCGGGCGGCGCGGGCATCTGCTTTTCTGAAACGGAAAAGTTGAAATGCTGCAGCTTTCTGCGGATTTTTTGGGGAATTCACCGAATTTATACCAAATATTCAACACGGCGAATATTTTGGAGGCTTCTTCGATGATTTTCGTGAGGAAGTTCCCCTTGGATCGCGCCTTTTCTTCTTTTTCCTGCTCCGGCTGCGCAGCCGCGGGCTGGCCTCCCAGCGCCTCCTCTACTTCTCCCCGAGCCTCTTCGACCTGCTGCAGCAGCTCTTTTTGAATTGCGGCTTTTTCTGCAGCCGCGGCTGCGGGCCGTTCGTACGGCTGCGGCGGCTGCGGCGGCTGCGGGGGCGGCTCGGGCTGCGGGGGAGCGAAGGCGAACGGGGAAAGCGCTGCTGCGCTGCGAACATTGTGCGTCAAAGCGGCAGCAGGCTTGCAAACTACAAAAAAAAAACAAATAATAATAAGTGCTTTCATTGCATCTCCTTCACGTTCAGCTTTCGGATCTGCCGAGTGCAGCGGCGCGCGCGGGCGGCGCTGCCGCGGGGTGTACGTGCAGCTTTCGAAACGCGAACGGATCTTGCCGCACACGCAGGAAAGGAGATTTAAACAATAAAAAGAAAACAAATTAAAGTTTAAAAAGAAAACAAATTAAAGTTTAAAACGTTTTTGCAGGATGTCAGTTGGCTTTCAACCGGGCTTTGCAGCGGAACAGAGGCCCGCTACAGCCCAGGCCACTGCCGCGTTCTGCAGCCACTTCGGGAAAGCTCTGCGGCTCTCCAACTCCAAAGCCCCGCCGCCACTGCCAGCTTCACTGCGGCCTTTCTGAATGCGCCGGAGAGTCTTCTTGGGGCGGCGCAGTCAAGTAGAAGAGGAGGGGGCTGCAGAGCGCGCAGGCGAGCAGAAGAGTGTCTGGAGTGGCAAAAAGTTGATTTTCGCGGATTAAATTGCCATTATTTTGTCTTTTTAATGCAAAAAAGGAATTATTTTAGTTTATTTATGCATTAAAAGGACAAAATAGTGGCAAAAGGCAAAGACTCACACGCCGGGCTCCCCCGCGGGAAGCGCCAGGCCCAGCGCGGCCGCCATCGCCCGCCGCGCCATCCGCCCCGAAGCCCTCAGTCCACTTTCTGCCAAAAAGACAGAAAGGCTGTGGCCGAAGTGGTTGAAGTTGAGATATTCCGCGACGAGTTCGTTCACCAGAGTCACTTCCGGCGGCGGGGGGGGGGCTGCGGCGGGCTGCAGCGCACGGCCCGCAGCTGCACGCGCCTTGCAGCAGCAGCAGCAGCAGCAGCAGCAGCAGCAGCAGCAGAGCAGCAGCAGCAGCAGCAGCAGAGCAGCAGCAGCAGCAGCAGCAGCAGCAGCAGCAGCAGCAGCAGAGCAGCAGCAGCAGCAAATCAGCAGCAGCAGCAGCAGCAGCAGCAGCAGCAGCAGCAGCAGCAGCAGCAGCAGCAGCAGCAGCAGCAGCGCAACGCACCTTTCCCTTCAAAGCTTTGAACAGTTCCGCCAGCAGCTGCGCCCGCAGCGCCCGGAGGGTCCCGCGGGCCTCGAGGGCCTCCGTGGCTGCGCCGATGAGATACTGGAGGCTTTCTTCCTCCATTTGCTGCCACTTGAAGGTTTTTTTGCAATTAAAACTTCTTTTTTGTCTTTTTAATTTCAGCAGAGTCTTTGGCGGGCTGAAAACGAGAAAATCCGGTGAAGTCCGCTGCAGAAACTGCGGCGAGAACCCAGTTGGTCTTGTGGCGGGAGTTGAGGGGCCTCTCTTGCTCCTCAGAAGCCTTAAGGGTGGACTTTAATTGTTTTTTAATTTTAAAAAATAAAAAGATTAAATTTGGTTCTTTAAATGCGAAATTCTCAACTCATCGCGCAGACACTTCGCCGCACAGAAGTGCGCTGGGGCGCGACGGACCGGAAACAAGCCCGAAAAGGGATTCGAGTGGAGATCAAGAAAGAAAAAAACGCATTTGCAAATATGTTTTTTGTTTTTTAAAAAATAATTTGAATTAATTAGATCGTTGGCGAGGAAACGGCAACGGATCAGGGAAGTGTTCAATGAGGCCAAGGCGGATCAGTCGAGAGGCGGCGGCGGCGACTCCACACTGGACTGAAGTATCTTTTTTTCCTTTATTTCGCAAAATTTAATTAATTAAATACTTTTAATTTGTTTGTTTTTCAACTGTGGACTGACGGGCTCGAGTGCGCCGAAACACTCAGAGGTCGCTGCCGATCAGCCCCTGCCTATCGATCGCGATACGCACACCCCGGGATTCCCCGTCTTTTCTCTTCAAGTTTGTTTGCAAGTTTGTTTATTTTTATTCACTTAATTGCATTTAATTCATTTCAAGAAAAGTCTTTTTCAAAGGAGGCGCCAGTCCGCGGGGCAGCTGGTGCCGCCGACGCCTCGCGCAGTCACCTGGGGGCATGCTGAAACGCCCACAGCGCCGTTGCTTCACTTCAGAGTTATCTTGGATCGATTTGCGTCTTTTTTCTTTAAAATTTATTTTTAAAATGCCATTTAAAGGCTGCAGGTTCAAATAAATTCATAATCTCCCCAGCGCGCGCCGAACACGGCGGGCGAGCGCCTCGGGCTTTCACCACGAAATGGGAAACTTCATATCTTTGCGCCTGCATGCAGCAGCTCTTAAAGCATTTAATTTGAATTTAAAAAAGATTTGGAAAGGCCAGAAGTCTCTGCGTGCTCTAAAGTGGGCCAAAATTGCCTGTAGGCTTTGTATTCAAAAAGTGGCAAAGTTGAATTCAGGAATTCAACTCCCTCGTGCTGCTGATTCTGTACATATATTTGTCTGTCTTCAAGTTTAACAAACAATTCAATTAACTCAGCATTGAGTTGCACTGATTTCAATATATATATATATATATATATATATATATATATATATATATATATATATATATATATATATATATATATGTATATATATATATAGTGACCCACTTTTCAGTTCTTTTTGTCTCTTTTTAGCATTTTGTGGCATTTGTGTTGTCTCTTTTTTGTCTCAGGGAAAAAGGAGAAAGGGGACAAGTTGCAGAGTCTGCTGCTTCGTCTCTGAGCTACGCCATTCAAATAGAAAGTGAGCTCCTAAACCCTAAACCCTAAACCCTAAACCCTAAACCCTAGGCGCAGACTTGCTAGCCAAAGCTTCAAACCCCAGACTCCGAGCCACTGTAAGACACAAATGTGCGCTAAAACGAATTGTCACTTCAGTCCCTGCGTTGCTGCTGCTGCTGCTGCTGCTGCTGCTGCTGCTGCTGCTGCTGCTGCTGCTGCTGCTGCTGCTTGCAGGAAAGGAGTCCAGCGCGTTGTTGCTGCTGAACGTGGACTTGGGCGTGAGCGAAGAAGAAGTGCAGAAGTGTCTGTCGGCTTTGTCGCCGGTGGAGTCCGTGCGGGTGCTGCGGTGTACGTACACCTCAGCGCCTGGGGGCTGCGCCCTCGTCGAACTGCCGTCGCCAAAAGCCGCTCAAAGAGCTCTCACTTTATTTTCCAAAGTGGAATTCCGCGGCCGCAGAATTGCCCTTTGGCTTTGCAGCAGCGCCCTCTGTCGTGAGCGAGCTTTCTGTCGCAGCTGTCTGTACACTCCGTTTTATCTGCACTATTTTCAGTTTTTCATTTATTTCTGTTTTCTTTTTTTGCACTTCGCATTTTATTTCTTTTTCGGAAACTCGCGGGCTCTTCGCTGCTGCTGCGCTCCTGCTGCTGCCTTTAGCAGCTTCTGCAGATGCGCAGCAGAAATGTTTTTTAATTAAATGTGCAGCAGATAAATATTTATTAATTTAATGTGCAGCAGATAAATATTTATTAATTTAATGTGCAGCAGGCTGCTGCTGCTGCTGCTGCTGCTTGCAGGAAAGGAGTCCAGCGCGTTGTTGCTGCTGAACGTGGACTTGGGCGTGAGCGAAGAAGAAGTGCAGAAGTGTCTGTCGGCTTTGTCGCCGGTGGAGTCCGTGCGGGTGCTGCGGTGTACGTACACCTCAGCGCCTGGGGGCTGCGCCCTCGTCGAACTGCCGTCGCCAAAAGCCGCTCAAAGAGCTCTCACTTTATTTTCCAAAGTGGAATTCCGCGGCCGCAGAATTGCCCTTTGGCTTTGCAGCAGCGCCCTCTGTCGTGAGCGAGCTTTCTGTCGCAGCTGTCTGTACACTCCGTTTTATCTGCACTATTTTCAGTTTTTCATTTATTTCTGTTTTCTTTTTTTGCACTTCGCATTTTATTTCTTTTTCGGAAACTCGCGGGCTCTTCGCTGCTGCTGCGCTCCTGCTGCTGCCTTTAGCAGCTTCTGCAGATGCGCAGCAGAAATGTTTTTTAATTAAATGTGCAGCAGATAAATATTTATTAATTTAATGTGCAGCAGATAAATATTTATTAATTTAATGTGCAGCAGATAATCTAAATAATACTGCACAATATATATTATATGCTGCATTAACATAAGTGCATGCACTCAGTGCGCAGCAGCAGCTGCAGCAGCTGCAGCAGCTGCAGCAGCTGCAGCAGCTAGCTCGTCTCCGCTAGAAAGATGTTGCACAAGTGTTCTTTTCAGTCTCTCAAAAATTTGGATAGTTCTGCTTTTCCGGCTCCCCTGCTGCTGCTGCTGCTGCTGCTGCTGCTGCTGCTGCTGCTGCTGCTGCGTGTGGCTCAGCGAGCCCCGCTGCGGTGGCTGGCAGCGACACGCTGCTGCTGCACAACTTGCCGCTGGCAGCAAGTGAAGCAGCTCTGTACAGAATGGCCGCTGCTGTTGCTGCAGTGAAGAAGACTCGGATGGCCCGCGACAGCAGCAGCGGGAAGCCCCTGGGCTACGGCTACGTGCAGCTGCAGTCTGCAGCAGCAGCAGCAGCAGCGCTGGCTGCGCTGCAGCAGCAGCAGCGGGAGGAGCAGCAGCTGGGTCTGGGCCCGTCGTGGCGGGTGTGCAGCTGCCTGCCCCCGCTGAAGATGAATTTAAATCATTAGTGAATACTTTTTGCAAATTGAAGGATTTTTTAAAAGTATTTTTGGAATTCAAATTCAAGAAATGTGGGCTCTGATGGCTTGTTGGAAAGGCTTGCTGCTGGCGCGCAAGTGGAGTTGAACGAGGCGGAAAGCGGCGAAGTGTGCAGCAGTAAAAAGCCACAATAACTGCTGCTGCAACAGCAGCAACAGCAACTGCTGCTGCAGCAACAGCAACTGCTGCTGCAGCAGCAGCAACTGCTGCTGCAGCAGCACCAACAGCAACAGAAATAAATGAAGAAAGAAAGCCGCGAGTGCGGCGGGTGGCCGCGGGAGCGGAGGAGTGGGCGGCCGCGGTGTCGATACACCGCGCGGGCGGGGCTCCCTGAAAGCGGAAAAAGTGGCGAAAACGCCGGCGATTTTCGGGAAAGCGCAAATTAAATTGAAGATTCATCAAAATAAATGAATTTAAAAAGAAGTTTCCGTTTGTTCAGTGCGCTTACTCGGCCCGGAAGCAACAAATAGCCTCCCGGCTGCGGCTGCGGCTGCAGCCGGCGGCCGCAGCTGCGCCGCGGGGGCCTGCGGGCTGTTTTCCGCAGCCCGCGGCGGCCCCCCGGCAAAAAACTAATTCGAAAAAAATGTGCGGCTGAGCGGCGGCAGCCGTTGGATCGGCAGCGCCGCTGCAGCGCAGCAGCAGCGCAGCAGCAGCGCTGCTGCAGCGCAGCAGCAGCGCCGCAGCAGCAGCAAAGCACTTGGGCGAGGCCGGGGAGCGCGGCGAGGGCCTCGGGGCCTCGAAGGCGAACTCCTGAGGCCCTCCTCTGGGCCTCCTGCGGCCTCTGGCAGCCCCCACTGCCTCTCCAAAACGAAAACTCTGCAGCTTTTTGCCCCCTTTTTGCCCCTTTTTTGCCCCTCTTTTGCCCCTCTTTTGCCCCTTTTTTGCCCCTCTTTTGCCCCTCTTTTGCCCCTTTTTTGCCCCTTTTTGCCCCTCTTTTGCCCCTTTTTTGCCCCTCTTTTGCCCCTTTTTTGCCCCTCTTTTGCCCCTCTTTTGCCCCTTTTTTGCCCCTCTTTTGCCCCTTTTTTGCCCCTTTTTTGCCCCTTTTTTGCCCCTCTTTTGCCCCTTTTTTGCCCCTTTTTTGCCCCTTCTTTGCCCCTCTTTTGCCCCTTTTTTGCCCCTCTTTTGCCCCTCTTTTGCCCCTTTTTTGCCCCTTTTTTGCCCCTCTTTTGCCCCTCTTTTGCCCCTTTTTTGCCCCTCTTTTGCCCCTCTTTTGCCCCTTTTTTGCCCCTCTTTTGCCCCTTTTTTGCCCCTTTTTGCCCCTCTTTTGCCCCTTTTTTGCCCCTCTTTTGCCCCTTTTTTGCCCCTTTTTTGCCCCTTTTTTGCCCCTTTTTGGCCCAAAGCCCCGCCTTGAGGCCAAATCCGCGGCCGCGGGGCTGCGGCGGCCGCTGGAGAGCTCGCGGGCTTTCTCTCCAACTCAACGCAGCCCCCAAGTCCAAACGCCCGCCTGCAACTCCAACAGCTTCCCAATCAACTCCCTATAATATATATATATAAACTGTCTATTTATATTATATATAAACTGTCTTTATATATTATATATAAACTGTCTATATATATATTATATATAAACTGTCTTAGTAATGCAAATATATATATATATATATGTATATAAACTGTCTTAGTAATGCAAATATATGTATATATATATATATAAGAACTGTCTTAGTAATGCAAATACATATATATATATAAACTGTCTTAGTAATGCAAATACATATATATAAACTGCCTTAGTAATGCAAATATATATATATAAACTGCCTTAGTAATGCAAATATATATATAAACTGTCTTAGTAATGCAAAGATATATAAACTGCCTTAGTAATGCAAATACATATATATAAACTATCTTAGCAATGCAAATATATATATAAACTGCCTTAGTAGTCAGACATATATAAACGAACTGCCTTAGTAATGCAAATATATATATAAACTGTCTTATCAATGCAAATATATATATAAACTGTCTTAGTAGTGCAAATACATATATATAAACTGTCTTAGCAATGCAAGTATATATATAAACTGTCTTAGCAATGCAAGTATATATATAAACTGTCTTAGTAATGCAAATATATATATAAACTGCCTCAGTAATGCAAATATATATATAAACTGCCTC
>NW_013651946.1:5000-10791 GCF_000499385.1 Eimeria necatrix | reverse complement strand
TTAATGGCATTTAATTAATGGCATTTAATTAATGGCATTTAATTAATGGCATTTAATTAATGGCATTTAATTAATGGCATTTAAATGGACTTTTTCTTCTTTTGCAAACGAAGAAAACAAACGGACCCACAGCAGAGACTAAGACACAAACGTTTCGGCGCAGCTAGCTGCTGCTGCTGCTGCTGCTGCTGCTGCTGCTGCTGCTGCTGCTGCTGCTGCTGCGGGATAAACAGCAATTGTCCCTTTTCTTGTCTTTTTGCTTTTTTGATAGAGAGAAAGAGAGGAAGAAGAGAGACTGCAGCAAGAGGCCCTCAGGCTGAAACCCAAGCCCGTGCCCAGGTATGCTTCCAGCAGCAGCAGCAGCAGCAGCAACAGCAGCAGCAGCAGCAGCAGCAGCAGCAGCAGCAGTTGCCGTAGTAGATGGCGGTGATCATGCTGCTGTTGCTGCTGCTAATGCTCCCACTTCCCCAGAATTCGCTCTCGCCACTTTGCTGCTGCTGATCTTGCTGCTTTACCCCGTATTTCTCGTGCCGAATTCAATTGCTGCTGCTGCTGCTGCTGCTGCTGCTGCTGCTGCTGCTGCTGCTGCTGCTGCTGCGTGTCTCTTCAGATACATTTACAAGCGACTCAACGCTCTGGGGAGACAAGGAGCTTCTTCTCCTTCCCGTCCCTGCTGCGGGGGCCCCCGGGGGCCCCCGGGGCCCCAGGGGCCCCCGGGGCCCCAGGGGCCCCCGGGGCCCCTGGGGCCCCCGGGGGTCCCGGGGGCCCTGGGGGCCCCGGGGGCCCTGGGGCCCCCGGGGGCCCCGAGGCTGCAGCAGGGGCCCTGGGGGGCCCCTGAAGGGGCAGCGCATGCAGAGGCTGCTGCATGCAGAAGCAAAGGGTGTGGGGCTGGGTGTGGGGCCCCCGAGGATGAGGTGTACGTACACCCGAGGCAGCAGCAGCCTGGGGCCCTTTTGGGGGCCCCTGGGGGCCCCTCGTCGAGCAGCAGGGAGCAGCAGCAGCTGAAACGTATGCTGCTGCAGCTGCTGGAGGAAGCAGCAGAGGAACGCCGGCTGCAGCAGCTGCAGCAGCAGCAGCAGCAGCAGCAGCAGCGGGATGTGGGCCTCGGCTTCGGGCTGCAGCGCAGCACAAACACAGCAACAGCTGCTGCTGCTGCTGAAGGAGTGCTGCCGCAGCAGCAGCTGCAGCGGCAGCAGCAGCTGCAGGAAAGGCTAGCCTATCGCCAAAGAGAGCAGCAGCAGCTGCTGCTGCAGCAGCAGCTGCAGCAGCAGCAGCAGCATTTCCTGCAGCAAGGGAGCGGCGTGCAGCCGTCGGCGGTGAGAGCCTCGCTGCACTTCGCTCCACTGCAGCAGCAGCAACTCCTGCAGCAGCAACTACTGCAGCAGCAGCAGCAGCAGCAGCAGCAGCAGGGGGCCCCTCTTCTGTCCCCTGTGGGGCGATGGACTTTACCTGTCCCCAGAGATATTCCCGTGGGGGGCCCCCCGAGGGCAGCTTTTGGTAGGGGGGGCCCCTGTCCCTCTGTCTCTAAAAAGCAGCAGCTAGCAGCAAAAGCAGCAGCAGCAGCAGCAGCAGCAGCAGCAGTTTTCAAGAAGTCCCATAGTGCTGCGCAGCTTCACTGCCTAAGCCCGTATGCAGCAGAGGTTTCTTCACCTGCTGCTGCTGCTGCTGCTGCTGCTGCTGCTGCTGCCTGTCGCGCCGGCGGCGCTGCTGCAGCTGCTGCTCCACGCAGCACAGCAGCAGCAGCAGCAGCAGCAGCAGCAGCAGCAGCAGCAGCAGCAAGAAGACAAAGAACCCCCATCAAGGCCAAAAGGGCCTCCACGCCTGCCCCTTTTGTCTGCGGCAGCACGCGCAGCAGCCACAACATCCTGCTGCAGCAGTCAGCAGCAGCAGCAGCAACTCGACTGGCTGCTGGCAGCAACAGGAGCAGCAGCAGCAGACACATCAGGAGGTCCCACAGCACTGGAGAGCTGCTTTTGAAGCCCAAGGCGGCAAACCAGCAGCAGCAGCAGCAGCAGCAGCAGCAGCAGCAGCAGCAGCAGCAGCAGCAGCAAGCTGCAGCAACACTTTCTGCAAGACGGGCAACGACCCCTGTGAAGCTCCCCACAGCCGCTGCTTCCCGTTGCTGCCAGCCCCAGCGCATGCAGCAGCAGCAGGCGCGGCAGCAGCAGCAGCAGCAGCAGCAGGAAGACGCTGCTGCTGTTGCCTCTGCAGCAGCCGCCAGTTTGCTGCTGACTGTAGAGGCCTCAGCAGCAGAAGCAGAAGCAGAAGCTGCTGCACTGCATGCAGCAGCAGCAGCACTTGCTTCCGCGCAGCGCAGGGCCTCGCTGCAGCTGCTGTCGCTGTGGGGATCGTGTGGGGTGGAGACGATCCCGATCCCGATCCCCGAGGGGCCCCACAGCAGCAGCAACTTCTTGCTGCTGGAAGAGCTGCAGCAGCAAACAAAAGGAGACAACTTCTTTTTGGAAAAGATCCACACAACAGCAAGCTCGCTGGACTTGCTGCTGGAAGGAGACAGACAAGAAGCAAAAGCAGACAAGTTCTGAACAAGCTGCTGCCCAGCGGCAGGCTGCTGCTGCTGCTGCTGCTGCTGCTGCTGCTGCTGTGCTGCTGCTGCTGCTGCTGGTTTGGAACGGCGGGCAAGAGCTCGGGGGCTCTAGCCCACTCCAGCAGCAGCAGCAGCAGCAGCAGCAGCGGTGGCAGCAGAAGTAAGAGCAGCAGCCGCAGCATAAGCACTAGCAGCAGCAGCACTAGCAGCAGCAGCAGCAGCAGCAGCAGCAGCAGCAGCAGCAGCAGCAGCAGCAAGCGGCTGCTTCTCGCCTTGGTGTTAACAAGGCCTGAGGCTGTTTGCTGCAGGTGAACATACACTTGAACGCAAGAATTCAATTTATTTGTTTTTTGAATTCTTTTTCACTTTTATTTTATTTTAAAAATAAATTTTTATTTTTCTTTATTTGCATTTATTTGTGCAAGTGATCCAGGTGTACGTACACTCGGCGTGCATGCAAAAGTACCTTTTTAATTTCTTTTTTGTTTTTTTATTTAATTTAATTTAATTTAATTTAATTTAATTTAATTCTTTTATTTTTTGCAAATTATTTATTTGCTGCTTTTACGCCCCCGTGTCTCTTGGCACTGTCTCTTTTTGATTTCTAATTTCTTTTTGAACTTTTTCTTTTTTGTCTTTTTTTATTTTTTAATTCTTTTTTGTCTCTTTTCCATTTTTGTCTCTTTTTAGTCTTCTTTTTGCATCTGTTTTTCTCATTTGTGTCTCCTTTTTCCTCTTTTGATTCTTTTGTTTCATTTTATCTTTTTTTATCTTCTTCTTTTTTCTTTTTTTGATTTCTTTTTCGATTTCTTTGTCTCAAAAGGACAAAAGAATACAATAAGAGAAAACCGGCGGGGGCCCCCAAATTGGCTTATTAGAGATTCTCAACGGGGGGCCCCCCAGGGGGCCCCCAGGGGGCCCCCAGGGGGCCCCCAGGGGGCCCCCAGGGGGCCCCCAGGGGGCCCCCAGGGGGCCCCCAAGGGCCCCCTTAGGGGCCCCCCTAGGGGCCCCTAAGGATACTCTTAGGGGCTTCCCAGGGGGCCCCCAGGGGCCCCCGTAGGGGCCCCCAGGGGTGCCCCTAGGGGCCCCCCAGGGGCCCCCGTAGGGGACCCAAAGGGGCCCCCCTAGGGGCCCCCGGGGGCCCCACGAAGCGGAAAAAAAAATAAAAAGTTCTTAAATGTATTTGTTGCAGTCGAAGGGCAACAGACCCTCCAGAAAAAAGGAGAAAAGAAAGAAACTGGCGAGGTGCTGCTGCTGCCAGCAGGGAAACGAAAAGAGACAAAAAAAAACAAAAAAAAGGAAAAAAAAGGATTAAAAAGGCACAAAAAAGGGAAAAAAAGATCAAAAAGGGGACAAAAAAGGGACAAAAAGAGACAAAAAAAGGGACAAAAAGGAACAAAGAAACAAAACAGATAATGAAAAAATAAAAAAAAAGAAAAAAAGAGAAAAAGGGAAAAAAGTGGGAACGAACTCTCTCCTTGCGAGGCCCACAAAAAGACGAAAGGAACAGAAATAAGTAATTAAACATTTTATTTATTTATTTATTTATTTATTTATTTATTTATTTATTTATTTATTTATTTATTTATTTATTTATTTATTTATTTGATTCATAATTCATTATTTAACTGATTAGTTGACAAACTCTGGGTAAAAAAGGCAGCAAAAAACGAACGCAGCAGCAGAGCTTTGGCCGCAATGCATTCAAGCTGCTGCTGCAGCCCAGCAACAGCAGCAGCAGCAACAGCAGCAGCAACTGCAGCAGCAGCAGCAACTGCAGCAGCAGCAGCAGCAAGTGCAGCGGCTGCAGCTGATGCGAGAAGCTGCCGCAACCCCCCGCAGCTGCAGTTGCAGCGCGACTCCAGCAGCAGCAGCAGCAGCAGCAGCAGCAGCAGCAGCAGCAGCAGCAGCAGCAGCAAATTAGATTGCCACAATCCAATCGGTTTTCTCTTGCGGCATTAAGGCCTTTAGGGCCTCAAGTAGTCTTTTTGTCTCCTCCACAACTTCTTCTTCTGCAGTCCCTTTTGCCCTTTCCGCCCACTCAGGGGGCCCCCCAGAACCCCCACAAAGAGGGGGCCCCTCAGGGGCCCCTCCACAGTTAAGGGCCCCAGGGGCCCCTCCATAGTTAGGGGCCCCAGCCGCCCCTCCACAGTTAAGGGCCCCAGGGGCCCCTCCATAGTTAGGGGCCCCGGGGGCCCCCCTGGCCTGTTCTGGCCTGGGGTTCTCAAGGGGCCCCTCAACGTTGGGGGCCCCTGGGGCCCCACATGTCTCTCCTGTGCCCTTTTTGGTCTTTGTTTGATGCTGCTGTTCCACACTCTCTAAAGGGGGCCCCGGGGGGCCCCCCAACCCCCCCAAGAAGCTGGTTTGGGGCCCCTGAGGGGCCCCCTGAGGCCCTCTGAGACCCTCCTGGGGCCCCCGAGGGCCCCCCTGAGACCCTTCGAGGCCCTCTGGGGGCCCCCCGGGGCCCCCCTGAGACCCTTCGAGGCCCTCTGGGGGCCCCCCGGGGCCCCCCTGAGACCCTTCGAGGCCCTCTGGGGGCCCCCGGGGGCCCCGCTGAGGCCCCTCGAGGCCCTCCTGGGGCCCCTGGGGGGCCCCCGCAGCGGCGGTGCTGCAGGCTGCGGGTTTGGTGGGGTTGTTGTGATTGAAAAGGTATTTATTTTTTATTTTTTTGGACTTCAAATAAATCTCCAAAAGTTCCCGCGCGTCTGCTGCTGCCTCTGCCTGCAAATTCATTTTTTCTTGAAGAGACATTCCCGCGAAGAGCCTGAGAGGAAAAAAAAAAAAATAAATAAAAATGGATTTATAACACTATTTGTATAATTATATTATTGAAAATAATAAACAACAAATACAATTAATAAGTAATAAACAATAAACAATAAATAATAAACAATAAATAATAAATAATAAATAATAAATAATAAATAATAAATAATAAATAATAAATGACAAATTATAAATGGTAAATAATAAATAATAAATAATAAATAAAGAATTGGTAAACAGTTACTAGGAGTGAGCAGTTCAAAACAAATGAAGAAATGACACAAAAGGAATTATACAAAAATAAACAAATAAAAATATAATTATAATCCAAGTATTGAATAACAAATAAAGGAATCTATGCTGAAGAAGTAATAGAAAAGTAGAAACATGTAATAATAAATAAATAAATAAATAAATAAATAAATAAATAAATAAATAAATCAGAGACACGCTGAAGACTTCTCGGTGGCCCCAGGGGGG
>NW_013651945.1:0-11006 GCF_000499385.1 Eimeria necatrix | reverse complement strand
CTGGTCAATGAGGGTTTGTTTGCTGCTTTTGCCCTCCAAATAATCCAATTTTGAAATTGTCAAAACCCTAAAAGTGGACAAAGATGAAATCATAGACCCTCCTACCCAAGAAGCGTGTTGGCGGTTGCTGGCGAAGACAAGAGTGACTCCCGCAGGTGCAGCAGCAGCAGCAGCAGCAGCAGCAGCAGCAGGAGTGTCCGGAGCAGCAGCAGCAGCAGCAGCAGGCGCAGCAGCAGCAGCAGCAGGCGCAGCAGCAGGAGCAGCGGGAGCAGCAGCGGGATCTGGTGGTGGCAGCGCCGCTGCGCAGCTGCCGTTGCTGGCCCCTGCTGCTCCGCTGCTGCTGCTGCTGCTGCTGCTGCTGCTGCTGCTGCTGCTGCTGGGGTTTAGACTCAGGGAACGCAGCTCTTGCAGCATTCTTTGCTGCAGCCCCTGCAGCAAAGAAGCTCCTCTGCAGAAGACAATGTGGGGTGTCAGTGCAGGTGCGAGTGAGGTGTCTGTACACCTGAAGGCCTTCACAATAATATCCGTCAAAGTTGCTGCTGGCAGCAGCTGCGCGTCGCTCCAGCCCGCGCTGCTGCTGCTGCTGCTGCTGCTGCTGCTGCTGCTCTCTTTCTCGCGGTTTGCTTCCTCATTTGACTCTTTATTTCCATTTATTTCTTCTTTTTTTCCTTTATTTTCTCTTTTTTCGCCAAAAGCTCCAAAACTTCCGAAGTAAACTTCCGCGGGTCGCCGCCGGGCGCAGCCGTCGAGCTGCGCAGACACCCCACGGGCGAGCTCGCGAACTTCCATTTTGGATTTAAATTCGGAAATTTTTCATTAAATAAATTATTTAATAATTTTAAAATACATTTATTCATTTGTTTCTTCATTTTGGGTTTTTTTGCCTTCAAACGGCGGCTTTTTGTCGTTCCTGCCCGTGTAGAAACCCTAAACCCTAAGTCCTGAACCCGAAACTCTAAACCCTAAACCCTTTTTCAGGGTTTGCGCTACACTCGCCTCAATGAATGTGCCGTCTGGCAGCTCCAGGGCCTTTTCCCCTTCGTCTTCGTCCTCCTCGTCCCTGGAAAACGTATAATTGCTGCTGCTGCTGCTGCTGCTGCTGCTGCTGCTGCTGCTTCTGAAGGGTTTGGGGTGTACGTACACCAGACTCGCCTTGGCAGCCTCCAGCTGCTCTGGCGCTAAACCCCCAAACCCTTTCTTCCTCAGTTCTTCTTCAAAGGCAGCAGTCACGTCGGCGCCTGCTCATAAACGCCGAATTAGGGTTTAGGGTTTAGGGTTTAGGGTTTAGGGTTTAGGGTTGGCTTCACAGCCAGCAGCTCCATCGAGTCCTGCTTTTCTCACAGCTGCGCTCGAGGGTTTAGGGTTTAGGGTTTAGGGCTGGGGGCCACACAAACGGAAGCTGCAAGAAGAAGTCAGCACAAGGCCCGACTGGCTTAAGCCCCGAATTAGGGTTTAGGGTTTAGGGTTTAGGGTTTAGGGTTTACCGCCAACGGGCATTCTGAAGGTGGCGTGGGGCAGCTCGTAGAAATCAAGAACAGGAACAGCACTTGTTATTTTATCTCCCATTTCCACTGCTATGCCTCGGCTCAACCCTAAACAACAATTAACACAATTGCTGCTGCTGCTGCTGCTGCTGCTGCTGCTGCTGCTGCTGCTGCTGCTGCTGCAGC
This sequence comes from Eimeria necatrix, assembly GCF_000499385.1. NCBI lineage: Eukaryota > Apicomplexa > Conoidasida > Eucoccidiorida > Eimeriidae > Eimeria > Eimeria necatrix. The sequence continues at coordinate 9,336 of NW_013651945.1, read as the reverse complement.
AGAGTGAGCGCCGCTGTATTCACTGGAAGCAGCAGAAAAAACGAAGTCAGTGAGGCAGCAGCAGCAGCAGCAGCAGCACCTTTGCTGCCACCCGCAGCAGCACTTCCAGCAGCAGCAAAGCAGCAGCAGCAAGAACAAAAGGCACAGCAGCAGCAGCAAGAAACCAACAGCAGCAGCAACAGCAGCAAAACCAATAATCTCAACAACACCAACAACACCCGCATTATCTTCATCAACAGCAGCAGCATCTTCATCACGAGCAGCAGCAACAGCAGCATCTTCATCACGAGCAGCAGCAGCAGCAGCAGCAGCAGCAACAGCAGCAGCAGCAGCAGCAGCAGCTACCTGCAGCAAAGAGCCCCATGGGCGCCCTCGGCAGCAGCACAGCTTCGCTGCAGTTGAGCTTCTCAAAGGCGAGGTCTAAAATTTGCTGCTGGCAGCTGCGGCTAGCCAGCGAGCTGCAGCAGAAAGCGAGAGTTGCTGCTGCTGCTGCATCGCTGCTGCTGCTGCTGCTGCTGCTGCTGCTGCTGCTGCTCCCCAGCGTGCTTTCTATGCCGCAAGAAATCGTCTCCAGCAGCTGCTCGCAGCTGCTGCCTGCAGACCAACAGACTTTTCAGCCACTATCAAGCTGGCTAGCTAGCTAGCTAGCTACCTACCTACCTACCTAGCTGGCTAGCTAGCTAGCTAGCTAGCTAGCTAGCTATGTTGCTACTAGCATCATTGCGCAACCCGCTAGCTGTCTAGCTAGCTATCTAACTAGCTGTCTAGCTAGCTGTCTAGCTAGCTGTCTAGCTAGCTAGCTGTCTAGCTAGCTAGCTGTCTAGCTAGCTGGCTGTTTAGCTGGCTAAGCGGGCAGCTAGCTGTCTAGCTGGCTAGGTGGACAGCTGGGTATTTAGCTAGCTAGCTAAAGATGTAATTGCAGAAGCAGCTAGCTAGCCAGGCAGCAGGTTAGGCAGCTTAGCTAGGTAGCTAGCTAGCTGGCTAGCCAGGCAGCCAGCTGTCTGGCTAGCTGATTAGCCAGCTAGCTAGCTAGCTAGCCAGTTATCTACGGGTTTATCTATCTAGCTAGCTAGTCAGCTGGCTATCTAGCTAGCTAGCTAACTGTCTAGCTGGATAGCTAGCAATCTAGCTAGCCAGCTTACTAACTATCCGGCCGGCCAGCTAGCTAGCCAGCTAGCCAGCTAGCCAGCTAGCTAATTATCTAGCTAGATAATTAGCTACCCAGCTAGCTAGCTAGCTAGCTAGTTGGCCAGCTAGCTAGCTAGCTAGCTAGATAGCTAGCTAGCTAGCTAGCCATACGCCGTGGGCGTGGCTGCCTGCCTTTCCAAGAAGCAAAGAGAGCCTTTCTTGCCCATCAGACAAATTACAAATAATTAAATTAAATTAATTAATTTAATTTAATTAATTTAATTTAATTAATTTAATTAAATTAATTAAATTAAATAATTAAATAATTAAATAATTAATTAATTCATTAATAATTTATTTATTTATTTACTGTTTAAAAGAGGCAGCACGAGGGCCGGCGAAGGCTCCCCAGCGAATCCGAAGCGAACATATTTGCTGCCAATGTCAACCACCACTGTGCTGCTGCTGCTGCTGCTGCTGCTGCTGCCTGCTGCTGCTGCTGCTGCTGCTGCCGCTGCTGCTGCTGCTGCTGCTGCTGCTGCTGCTGCTGCTGCTGCTGTAGTCGGTGGCTGCCATTGCCGAGCCGCACTTTTGACTCTTTGCATGCAGAAAGCAAAAAGAAAAAAGCAGCAGCTTTTCATTTTTTAACAAAATATTAATTAATTAATTAATTAAATTAATTAATTAATTAAATTAAATTAATTAATTAAATCAATTAATTAATTAATTTAATTAATTTATTAATTAATATGCTTTTGTTGCTGCCTTCTTGTTTACTTATGTCTTTGGCTGCAGTCAGGCCTTCCTATTTGCTGCTGCTGCTGCTGCTGCTGCTGCTGCTGCTGCACTTGTTTGCTCTTGGCCTTCCGGTTTCGCTGCTGCTGCTGCTGCTGCGGTTGCTGCTGCTGCTGCTGCGCTGCTGCTGCTGCTGTTGCCGCTGCTGCTGTCTCAGCTGGGTGTCGGTGTGGCGCCACAACGCTCTGAGCTGCAAACCCTAAACCCTCGACCCTAAACCCTAAACCCTATATCCCAAACCCTAAACCCTAAACCCTAAACCCTAAACCCTAGGTCCTTGAGGGGAAGGTCACCCTGCGCCTGTGTGCATCCCGGGCCACCAACAGGTGCTGCGGAGGGTTTAGGGTTTAGGGTTTAGGGTTTAGGGTTTAGGGTTGACAAATAAGGCTCAATAAAAACAAATATAAATATAAATTCAAAATAAATAATTTATAAATATAAAAATATAAACAGCAAATGAATTTCTTCTTATATAAACCCTTTGGGGGCCCCCGGGGGGCCCCCGGGGCCCCAGAGGGTTCAAAATGGGGGCCCCCGAAGGGTTTGATGGCATTTTTGCTTCTTTTCTTTTTAATATTTGTTTCATTAATTCATTTTGCTGTTTTGTGGCACTACTTTGTGCCTTTGCTGCTGCTGCTGCTGCCGCCGTTGCTGCCGCTGCTGCTGCGCTGCTGCTGCGCTGCTGCTGCTGCTGCTGCTGCTTGGACTGGGGGTTTGGGGACAGTAGAAAGAGCAGCAGCAGCAGCGCAAACATCTGCTGCTGTGGCAGCAGCCGCTGCAGCAGCACGCCCAGCAGCAGCAGCAGCAGCACAGTCAGCAGGAACTGCAGCAGAGTCAGCAGCAGCAGCAGCAGCAGAATTACCACCATCATAGCCAGCAGCAGCAGCAGCTGCTGCTGCTTGCGTGTCTGAGCTGCTAACACCATGTCTCAGCGCGCTGCAGCAGCAGCAGCAGCAGCAGCAGCACGAGCTGCTTCGGCTGCCTTCCCGCGCCCAGCAGCACCTGCTGCTGCAACCCCAACCCCAGCAGCAGCAGCAGCAGCAGCAGCAGCAGCAGCTCCAGCAGCAGCAGCAGCAGCAGGAGGTTTGTCAGCTTATTATTTGAGGTCTTTAAGAATTGTTTATGAGTCCACTTCTGCGTCTTCTCTTTCCCACACAATCAAAACGCTGCAGCAAACGCTGCAGTGGCTTCCCCACAAAACAGCAGCAGCAGCAGCAGCAGCAGCAGCAGCAGCGGCAGCAGCAAGACCGCCAGCAGCAACAACGGAGCCTTCAGAAGCTCCGCCAGCGTCAGAAGCAGACGCAGCAGCACCTGCAGCAGCACCTGCAGCAGCACCTGCAGCAGCAGCACCTGCAGCAGCAGCACCAGCAGCAGCAGCAGCAGCAGCAGCAGCAGCGCCAGCAGCAGCAGCAGCAGCAGCAGCAGGGGTTTGGCTGAACTACCCCGGGGGCGTGCTGCTGCTGCCGCAGCGGCAGCCGCGGCTGGAGTGGAGAGTAACTTATTTGAAGTCTCCTTTTAAGTTCAAAAGAGCAGCAAAACATTTTGTCTTCAGAAAATTCAAATATGCTTTCACCTTCATCAGCCACCAGCAGCAGCAGCAGCAGCAGCAGCAGCAGCAGCAGCAGCAGCAGCAGCAGCAGGTGCAGCAGCAGCAGCAGCAAGCGCAGGAGCAGCAGCAAACGCGGCTGCAGCAGCAGCAGCAACTGCAGCAGCAGCAACTGCAGCAGCAGCAACTGCAGCAGCAGCAGCTAGTGCAGCAGCAGCAGCAGCAGCAGCAGCAGCAGCTAGTGCAGCAGCAGCAGCAGATGCAGATGGTGCTCTCTGCAGCGCTGGGGTCCATGGGAGAGGGGGTTACCATGAGGGCTGACTTCGAGTGGCACAATCCTGTAAACCCTAAACCCTAAACCCTAAACCCTAAACCCTAAACCCTAAACCCTAAACCCTGAAGGCCTAGTTAAGCCAGTGTTTCGCCTCTGCTTCTTTTGTGTCTGTTGCTGCAGGGGCCTCCCGAATTTGCTGCTGAGCAGCAGCAGCTGCAGCAGCAGTACTCCTCTGCTGCGGCTGCTGCAGCAGCAGCTGCTGCTGCTGCTGCTGCTGTGCAAGAGGAGCAGCAGCTGCTGCGGCAGCTGAAGCAGCAGCAGGAAAAGAAGAAGCACCACCTCTTCCACAAAGGAGATCCTCATTTCTACAGTTTATAAAAATAAAAATTAAATTTAAAAATAAATATTTTAGCAGCAGCTGCTGCTGCAGCTGCTGCTGCAGCTGCTGCTGCTGCTGCAGCTGCTGCTGCAGCATCCGCAGCAGCAGCAGCTGCTGCTGCAGCAGCTGCAGCAGCTGCTGCTGCAGCAGCTGCAGCAGCTGCTGCACTAGCTGCTGTTGCTGCTGGGGCTTTGCTGCTGCACAGAGAGAAGTAGACCCTGTGGGCAGTGCGCTTGCAGTGCAGCAGCAGCAGCGCAGCAGCAGCAGCAGCAGCAGCAGCAGCGCAGCAGCAGCAGCAGCAGCGCAGCAGCAGCAGCAAATCCCGTTCCAAGCAGTTTCTCTCGCCTCCAGGAAACTCTTTATAAATTTATTTTTTAATTTTAAATTTATTTAAATCCGAAAAGAAAATAAAACCCCTGGGGGCCCCTCCTAGTACCCTATTAGGGTACTGGGGGGCCCCCAGGGGCCCCCAGTACCCTAATGGGGGCCCCCAGGGGCCCCCAGTACCCTACTAGGGGCCCCCAGGGGGCCCCCAATATACCATTGGGGGCCCCCAGGGGCCCCCAATATTACCATCATAAGCCCTAATGACCTATTGGGGGCCCCAGGGGCCCCCATATTATTATAGGGGCCCCCAATGTTATGCTAGGGGCCCCCTGGGGCCCCTATTGTACCAAGGGGCCCCCCTTAACTACTATTAAGGGGCCCCTAGGGGGCCCCAATGTACCCTTGGGGGCCCCCAGGGGCCCCCAAAGTACCCTCGAGGGCCCCTAGGGGCCCCCAAGGGTACACTGGGGCCCCAATAGTGTGTTTGGGGCCCCTGGGGGCCCCCAATACCACATTGGGGGCCCCAGGGGGGCCCCAAGACTAAACTGGGGGCCCCTAGTGCCCACTAGGGGGCCCCCTGGGGGCCCCCTAACCCCAGGGGGCCCCAGGGGGGCCCCCTGGGGGGCCCTAAGAGGACCAAGGGGGCCTCAGGGGCCCCCAGGGAATTTGGGGGGCCCCCGGGGTAATGGGGGGCCCCCAAAGTGTGCAGAGTAAAGTGGGTTTTGTTTCGTGCTGCTACGTGTTGCTGCTGCTGCTGCTGCTGCTGCTGCAACAGCAGCAGCAATTGAGCGATGCTGGTGCTGCTGCTGCAGCAATCGCTGCTCTTTCCTGCTGCGGATGCTTGCTGCTGCTGCTGCTGCAGCCCTTTCCGCTGTTTGCTGACGCGGACACTTGCTGCTGCTGCTGCTGCAGCGGTGTGTTGCTGTTGCTGTTGCCTCTGCTGCAGCTGCTGCAGCTGCTGCAGCTGCTGCAGCTGGCTGCGTGCAGCTACAAACTAGGACACCGCCAGTCAACTGAAAAGATAGTTTGGGTTATTTTCTTTTGAATAAATAATTGAATTTGGATTAAATAAAAACTAAAAGAACTATTTGCTGCAGCAAAGGAGTGCAGCAGAAGGCGTGGAGCTGCTGTGGGGAGCAGCGGCGAGCTGCTGCTGCGCGCGAGCGGCGGCGCCCGCGGCAGCAAAAGGCAATTAAAACTGGGAAAAAAGAAAAGAAAAAGAACAGAACTGAAAAGGAAATGCAAAATAGAATTAATTTAGTTCAAAAAAGCGGAAAAAGGAGCAAAAGAAAGGCCCAGAAGGGTCCAAGCGGTCTTGATAGATGGTCCGCATGCAGCAACAAAGCTGCTTCGGGGCTGGCAGCAGCAGCAGCACCTTTGCTGCTCGCTGCTTGTCCGCGCGCCAACTTTCTGTTTTTATGCAATTGCTTTTGAATTGTTTTTCAGTTTAAATAAATAGCAACTTGTCGCGCCAGCAGCAGCAGCAGCAGCGGCTGCAGGAGCAGCAGCAGCAGCAGCAGCAACAGCAGCAGCAGCAGCAGCAGTCTCGAGAGAGAAACCGCTAGCCTTTGCCTGGGCCCCATTTAGGAACTCATTTTTACAAGGACAGACACACGGGGAAAGCAGCAGCAGCAGCAGCAGCGACGCGAGCAGCACAGCAGCAGCAGCAGCAGCAACTGCTGCAGCAGGTGCAGCAGCAACTCAGAATTGCTGCTGCTGCAGCTTCAGCAGCACCCGTGCAGCCCAGAAGCTGCAGTGTATGGACACTTTATCGTGTCTGTTTTCTGTCTCTTCTCTCGCCCCACACGGCAGCGCAAACCCTAAACCCTAAACCCTCAACGGCAGCGCAAACCCTAAACCCTAAACCCTAAACCCTAGCTGATGGAAAGTCACGAGCCGCTGCGGTGAAGCCTAAACCCTAGGCCCCGATTCCGGAGTTTCGCGTGTGCATACACTGCAACTTATTTTGCTGCTTTTCTTTGCTGCCAAGAAGGAGCAGCAGCAGCAGCAGCAGCAGCAGCAGCAGCAGCAGCCGCAGCAGCGGCCCCCGTCAGCAGCAGCAGCCGCAACAGCGGCCTCCGCGAGCAGCAGCAGCAGCTGCAGCAGCAGCAGCAGCAGGAGAAGCTGCGTGCTTCGATTTTCACAGGGGAAGAAGCAGCAGCAGCGGCTTCCGAAGCAGCAACCGCGAGAGCAGCAGCAGCAGCAGCAGCAGCAGCAGCAGCAGCAGCAGCAAGATGTCGTCTGCTGCTGTTTTGGTCGCTTCAAAAGCAGCAGCAGCAATTCTGTTTTTTGCTGCTGCTCTCACTGGTGCAGCAATTCCCTTGGTGCTTGACAGGTGCAAAATCGGCAAAAACATTTCCTACTTAAATGCCTTCGCCGCAGGTGCCTAAACCCTAAACCCTAAACCCTAAACCCTAAACCCTAAACCCTAAACCCTAGCTGCCGCCGCGCGCGGCCGCGGGCCCGCCCGCTGCAGGCTGCAGCCTTGAGGCCCCGAGACTGCGGGCCTGGGGATGAGGGCCCGGGGCCGGGGCCGAGGGTTTAGGGTTTAGGGTTTAGGGTTTAGGGTTTAGGGTTTAGGGTTTGCGCAGGGGCGTTTTTGGCGCTGGGGGTTTTGCACATAATGCCGGAGGCGGTGGAGCTGCTGGACGAGCTTGAGGTGTACGTACACCTCAACTCCAAACCCTACCCCGCCACTTTCTGTTTAGTCTTCGTCGGATATTTAATTATTCTTTTTTGCGAAGGAGTTCTTTGCGGCGACAGTGAGGGTTTAGGGTTTAGGGTTTAGGGTTTAGGGTTTGGGGTTGGGTCGGGGCTTGGGGTTGGGCGCTGGGGTTTAGGGTTTGGGGTTTCGGGCGGAGTAGGCGCTGCCGTTTTGCTTCTTTCTTTTCCCGCGCAGTGGTCAGCTTAGGGTTTAGGGTTTAGGGTTTAGGGTTTAGGGTTTAGGGTTTAGGGTTTAGGGTTTGCGGTTTAGGGTTTAGGGTTTAGGGTTTAGGGTTTAGGGTTTAGGGTTTAGGGTTTAGGGTTTAGGGTTTTGTTTTAGGGTTTAGGGTTTAGGGTTTAGGGTTTAGGGTTTAGGGTTTAGGGTTTAGGGTTTAGGGTTTAGGTGTTTAGGGTTTAGGGTTTAGGGTTTAGGGTTTAGGGTTTAGGGTTTAGGGTTTAGGGTTTAGGGTTTGCTGCAGGTTTTAGCCACGACGAGGCCCACGAGGGCAGTCGAAAGGAAGGCAAAGAGATCAGCACCAACAGCAGCAACGCTTCTGATGAACAAGACGTCGATTACTGTAATGCTGCTGCTGCTGCTGCTGCTGCTGCTGTTGCTGCTGCTGCTGCTGCTGCTGTTGCTGCTGCTGCTGCTGTTGCTGCTGGGAGTGCGGCTGTTGCTGCTGCTGCTGAGGGTGCTGTTGTTCCAGGGAGTGCTGCTGCTGCTGCTGCTGCTGCTGCTGCTGCTGGGAGCACTGCTGTAATGCTGCTGCTGGGAGTCCTGCTGCTCATGCTGCTGCTGCTGCTGCTGCTGCTGCTGCTGCTGCTGCTGTTGCTGCTGCAGCGCACCCTGAGGGGTGCTGCATCGAGCTGCAGATAGGGGACGTTCGCAAGACGGAGCAAACAGCAGCAGCAGCAGCAGCAGCAGCAGCAGCAGCAGCAAAAGGTTCGGGAGTGGACAAAATGAAGAAAATAGATGAAATCAATGAATTAAATGAATTAAATCAAATCAGCAGCAGCAGCAAAACTCCCGACAGCAGCAGCAGCAGCAGCAGCAGCAGCAGATTCGACTCCACCGCTTTCTTCCTCATGGCCGCCCTTGCCATCCACGGGCTCTTCGAAGGTAAACTACCAGCTAGCTAGCCAGCTAGCCAGCTAGCTAGCTAGCCAGATAGCCAGCTAGCCAGCCATCTAGCCATCCAGCTAGCCAGCCAGCTAGCTAGCCAGCTAGCCATCCAGCTAGCCAGCCATCTAGCCGTCGACCTAGCCAGCCAGCTAGCCAGCCATCTAGCCATCGAACTAGCCATCCAGCTAGCCAGCTAGCTAGCCAGCTAGCTAGCCAGCTGGCCAGCCAGCCAGCTAGCCAGCCAGCCAGCCAGCCAGCCAGCTAGCCAGCTAGCCAGCTAGCCAGCTAGCCAGCCAGCTAGCCAGCTAGCCAGCTAGCCAGCTAGCCAGCTAGCCAGCCAGCCAACCAGCTAGCCAGCTAGCCAGCTAGCCAGCTAGCCAGCTAGCCAGCTAGCTAACTAGCTAGCTAGCTAGCCAGCTAGCCAGCTAGCCAGCTAGCCAGCTAGCTAACTAGCTAGCTAGCTAGCTGTTGTGCTGCAGGAGTGCTGGTGGGAGCTGCTTTGGAGGTTTCGACTTTGTGGCTGACAGCAGCAGTTGTGGTTGGCCACAAGTGGGCGGAAGCCATGCTGCTGATGTGCCACTTCTCCGAAAGAAACGCAGTGAGGGTTTAGGGTTTAGGGTTTAGGGTTTAGGGTTTAGGGTTTGGGGTTTGGGGCGCGGTTTCGGGTTCGGGGCTTGCGCCGCAAGGCGGGAGAGCCAGCCAGGGAGCGGGAGATGCAGCAGCAGCAGGCAATGGATAGGAAAGCTGCATTCAAGGGTTTAGGGTTTAGGGTTTAGGGTTTAGGGTTTAGGGTTTAGGGTTTGAGTGCAGGACGAGCTGAAGCTGTTTTACTCCTGCTTTAATCCCCCGATGGTCCCCAAAGCAAAAGGAATGGTCATTTTAAATATATCTCGACAAAAGGTGTGGCTGCGAGGGTTTGGAGATTAGGGTTTAGGGTTTGACGCCGAGGGTTTGACCACGACGGCTTAGGGTTTAGGGTTTAGGGCTTAGGGTTTAGGGTTAAGGGTTTAGGGTTTAGGGTTTAGGGTTTGGGGCGCGCAGGAATTCAACGAAGAGCTCTC
>NW_013651944.1:0-10791 GCF_000499385.1 Eimeria necatrix | reverse complement strand
CCCCCTGGGGCCCCTTGGGGGCCCCCCCCTGGGGCCCCATGGGGGCCCCCCCCTGGGGCCCCTTGGGGGCCCCCCCCTGGGGCCCCTTGGGGGCCCCCCCCTGGGGCCTCGGGGGCCCTCCCGAGCAGCCCCTCAGGGGGTACTCCCTGCGTGTTTCGTAGGGGGGCCCCCCTTGAGGCCCATGCAGGGACTTCAACAGCACCGGGGGGGCCCCCAGGGGGCCCCCATGAGGCCTGGGGGCCCCCAGGGGCCCCACAGGCCTCTGGGGCCCCCGGCTCTGTCTGGGCTGTGTTGATGAGCCAATAGGGGGGTTTGTAAACCACCTGAGACCGGGGACAGAGCAGCAGCAGCAGCAGCAGTAGCAGCAAGACGCAGCAGCAGCAGCAGCAGCAGCAGCAGCAGCAGCAGCAGCAGCAGCAGCAGCAGCAGCAGCAGCAACAACAGCAGCAGCAGCAGAGCATCTACACTCACTAGATAGTCAAAGGTCTCAGTGAGGGCCCTCGGGGTTTCTTTCTGGAGGCCCCCTGTGGGGCCCCCCCACCTTGGGGAGAGAGTGTCCCCAGCAGCACTGTGCTGCTGCTGCTGCTGCTGCTGCTGCTGCGGGCTTGGCTGCTGTTCGGCGTGCTGCTGCTGCTTGCTGCTGCTGCTGCTGCTGCGAGCAGCAAGCTGAAGAGCAGCAGCTGTGAGGCCCCTAAAAAGATAAGGAGAAAGGAGACCCACGCAGCCCAAGCAGCAGCTGAGTGACCACACATCTCGCAGCGACGCTGCTGCTTCTGTTTGCTGCTGCTGCTGCTGCTGCTGCTGCTGCTGCTGCTGCTGCTGCTTCCCCCTGGGAGACCCGGAGGGGCCCCCAAAGACCAAAGCACGGGGGCCCCCCTTCTCCAGACGCCGCCTTATCTCTCGGCAGACTGAATGCCAAACAAGGAGAGCTGCATGCATGTACCTTTGCTGCTGCTGCTGCTGCTGCTGCTGCTCCCGCTGCTGTTGCTGCTGTTGCTGCTGTTGCTGCTGCTGTTTGTGCTGCTGCTGTTGTTTGTGCCGCTGCTGTTGCTGGGTTTGTGCTGCTTTCTGCTGCTGCTGCTTTTGCTGCTGCTGAGTTTGTGCTTCTTTCTGCTGCTGCGGCTGCTTCTGCTGCTGCTGCTGCTGCTTCTGCTGCTGCTGCAAAGTGTGTGGCTGAGGGCCCCCCTCAAAGAGAGCTAGGGCCTCCTTTTGCTGCTTCCTTGCCTCTTGCTGCAGCAGCGCGGCCTCCTGGGGGCCCCCCTGAGCCCGCAGCTGCTGCTGCAGCAGGGGGCCCCCAGCAGCAGAAGCAGCAGCACGCTGCATGCCGATGCAGAGGCCCGCCAAGTCGCGCAGGGAGGCCTCCGCCAGAAACCTGCTGCTGCTGCTGCTGCTGCTGCTGCTGCTGCGGGAGGGCATTTTGGACAGCAGCAGCTCCGGAAGAGACACAAAAAGGGCCTCAGGGAAGGTCTGGTGCTGCGATGCTGCCAGCATTGCAGCAGCAACATCGCGGCAGCTCGGCAGGGGCCCCCGGGGGGCCCCCCGAGTGGGGGCCCCTATGGGGGCCCCTATGGGGGCCCCTGGGGGGGCCCCTATGGGGGCCCCTGGGGGGGCCCCTATGGGGGCCCCTGGGGGGGCCCCTATGGGGGCCCCTAGGGGGGCCCCTGGTGGGGCCCCTAGGGGGACCCCTGGGGGGGCCCCTGGGGGGGCCCCTGGGGGGGCCCCTGGGGGGGCCCCTGGGGGGGCCCCTGGGGGGGCCCCTGGGGGGGCCCCTGGGGGGGCCCCTATGGGAGCCCCTGGGGGGGCCTCTGGGGGGCCCCCAGCAGCAAGGTGGGCCCTGCGAAGGAACTCTGCTGCTGCTGCTTCACAAAGGCGAGGAGAAAGGTGAGCAGCAGCAGCAAAAGCCCAAAGCACATTTCCTATTTGCTGCAGCGAGAGTTCACAGAGGGCCCCGGGGCCCCCGAGGGCCCCCAAGGCCTTTTCGCAAAAGGGCCCAAATACAGCTGCTGCTGCTGCTGCTGCTGCTGCTGCTGCTGCAGCGGGGGGCCCCCTCGGGGGGCCCCTGGGGGGCCCCAGTAAGGGAACGGCTGCCTCCGCAGATGCTGCTGCGGGCCCCTGTTGAGGCCCAGAGGCATGTTGCTGCTGCTGCTGCTGCACAGCAGCAGCAGCAGCAGCAGCAGCAGTAACTGGCTCGCCGGAGGAAGCTTCAAAGGGACACGGCAAAGGAGGCCTCGGGGATGCCTCAGCAGCAGCAGCAGCAGCAGCAGCAGCAGCAGCTGGTGGTGCTGCTTCTGGTGCCAGTACTGCTTCCCCATCAGGCCCTTTAAGCTGCTGCTGCTGCTGCTGCGCCTCCAGCTGCTGCCGCTGCTGCACAGCTAGTTGATGCTGCTCTTGCTGCGGCACCTGCTGCTGTTGCTGTTGCTGCTGCTGCTGCTGCTGCTGCTGCTGCAGGGCCCGCACGTTGTTCTTTTGCACTTGGAAGAGAGCAGCAAGGGTTTGCTGCTTTGCTGCTGCTGCAGCGGGGTGTCTGTACACCCCAGCTTTTGCTACAGCCCATATCAGAGTGGAAAGGCCCTTCACTTCAAAAGCCTTTTGCTGCTGCAGCAGCAGCGCAGCAAGAAGCAAAGACACAAAAGTCTCTTTCAGGGTTTCCTGCAGCTGCTCCCGAGCTGCTGCCACCAGCTGCTGCTGCTGCTGCTGCTGCTGCTGCTGCTGCTGCTGCTGCTGCTGCTGCGGCAGTGAGACGACGAAGGCGGCGCTCGAACGGTCTGCTGCAGTGGCCAGGCCCCACGCAATGTTGCAAATGTCTACAGGAAGCAGCAGCGGCTGCTGCTGCTGCTGCTGCTGCTGCTGCAGTTGCTGCTGCAGGAGAGGCCGCAGCACAGCAACTGCAGCAAGGGCCAAGGGGAAGTCGCATGTGCCGAGGGCCCCTAGGGCCCACAACGTGTTGGATACGAGCTGGGGGGTGCTGCTGCTGCTGCTGCTGCTGCTGCTTTTGCTGCTGCTGCTGCTGCTGCTGCTGTTGCTACTGCTGCTGGCTGCAGCCGCTGCTTCGAAGTGCTGCAGCAGTTTGCTGCGGAGAGCGCAAAAGGCGCTGCTGCTGTAAAGATGCCGCAAAAAGGTGGGCATGGCGGGCGCCAGGAGAAGCTGCTGCTGCTGCTGCTGCTGCTGCTGCTGCTGCTGCTGCTGCTGCTGTTGCTGCTGCTGCCCCCGCCGCCGCACGGTTTGCTCAGCCACTGCAGCGACGAAGCCAGGCCCAGCAGCAAACGGTGCTGCTGCTGCTGCTGCTGCTGCTGCTGCTGCTGCTGTTTCTTGCTGCCTTCGTAAACGGCCCAGCAGCAGAAGGGCTGTGGCGCAGTGGATTTCGTCGAAGGCCTTTATGTGTTCTTGTGCGTACTGCAGCACAGCAGCAACTGGGTGCCTCTTGCTGCTGCTGCTGCTGCTGCTGCTGCTGCTGCTGCGGGCTTTGGGGGGCCCCCCACGCGCCAGCAGGCCAGCCATCAGCTGCCGGGCATTGGGGGGCCCCTCAAAGGCGCGGCGCCGCATTTGGGGAGGAATTAATTGCTGCAGAAGTGGAGGCAACGAGGCTTCCTCGGAGCTGCTGCTGCTGCTGCTGCTGCTGCTGCCTCTGCTGCTGCTGCTGCTGCTGCTGCTGCTGCTGCTGCTGCTGTCCGGCTCGGAGATACGGCGAACTGCGCAAAATGAACGCTCACAGGGGGGCCCCCTGTGGGCCCCACAAAACGAGTGAGGGGGGCCCCCCTGTGGCTGTGGGGAAAAGGGGTTAGTCAGCTGGCCCCTGCTGCTGCTGCTGCTGCTGCGGCTGCTGCTGCTGCTGCTGTGTCTGCATTTGCTGCTGCGGGGGGCCCACTGTGGAGGCAGCAGCAGCCGCAGCTGCAGCAGCTGAATCTCAGCTGCTGCTGAAGAAGCCCCGAGCAAGGGGGGCCCCCAGGGTCCCAGCAAATGGGTATTCGGGGGCCCCCAAAGTGCAGCAAGGGGCCCCAAAGGGGTCCTGGGGCCCCTCACCATGGGGCCCCCTCAGATCAGCAGCAGCAGCATGTGATGGGGCAAAGGACCCTTCGGGGGCCCCCGGGGGCCCCCTGAGAAATGGCTTCTGGGGGCCCCCCGGGGGCCCCTGGGCCTCAAGAAGTCCGCAGCAGCAACACAGGCAGCAGCAGCAGCTCTGGGGGGGCCTTGTGGCGTCTGCTTTACTCAGTTTTCATTTAAAAGTTGAAATATTTAAAATTAAAGATATTTATTACCTAAAATTTGCCTCCTAGCGGCCCCAAGGGGCCCCCCAGGGGCCCCCTAGGGGCCCCCGGAGGGGCCCCCGTGGGGCTGGACCCTTCTGATGGGGCCCCCCGGGCCAGTTAGTGGCTGCTGCTAGGGGCCCCAGGGCTGCCAGAAAATCCAAAATTGAGGCTTTTAAAGTTTTAATTTTGTTTATTTTACTTAATTTCATTTTAAGTCCTTTAAACGAGGTGAAATCCACTCAAAGAACAATGGACCAATGGTCAGGTGACCCGGGGGCCCCCCTGGGGGCCCTACTGGGGCCCCCCATGGGGGCCCCCGCCGGTTCCTTTGGGGCCCCCTGGTTTGGGGGGGCCCCAAGTGCTGTTGTAGGGACTCAGGCGTTCCCCGTTGTCCACTAAGTAGCTTCTCTAGAAACCCTAAACCCTAGGCTTTGAAGGGTCCTCTAAACCCTAAACCCTAGGCCCTGGGCAGGCCTCTAAACCCTAACCGTAAGCCCTAGGCTCCAGACGAGTCTTCAAACCCTAAACCCTAGCAAACGAGTTTCCTAAATCCCAAAAACCCCGGGGCTTCAAACGAGTCTTCAAACCCTAAACCCTAGGCTTCAAACGAGTCCTTAAACCCTAAACCCTAAACCCTAAACCCTTAACCCCAGCCTCTCCCAGGGCTAAAGCCTTAAGTTCCCTAATAGTCTCCATGCTTCTTCTTCCGCCACACAACGGGGACCTTTGGTATGGGCCCTGTGCCCAGCTGGCTGACCTGGGGGCCCCCCTGGGGGCCCCCCTGGGGGGGCCCCTGGGGGCCCCCTTGGGGGGCCCCCCTGGGGAGCCCCTGGGGGGGATCCTGGAAGGCCCCCTGTGGGGGCTCCTGAGGGGGCCCCTGGAGGGGCCCTTGGGAGGGGCCCTCAGGGGGCTCCAGAGGGGGCCCCTGGGGGGCCCCCTCGGGGGGCCCCCCCAGGGGCCCCCCTCGGGGGGCCCCCAAGGGAGCCTTGCAGGGGGCCCCGGGGGCCCCCCGGGCCCCAAATATTGCAGCAGTCAGCTGCAGGAATTGGGGGGGACTCAGGGCCTGGGGCCTCAGGCTAGCGAACTGTGGGGGTACGGGGGCCCCTGGGGGAAGAATGGGCTAAAAGGAGGAAAAGAAAAAAAAAGAAAAACTTTAAAACTTTAAACATCCAAACATTCCGCCAAACCCTTGACCCTAAACCCCAAACCCCAAACCCTAAACCCTAATGAGCCCCTGAAACAGCGACAGTTGGGGCCCCGCAGCAGCAGCAGGGGCCCCACAGCAGCAGCAGGGGCCCCGCAGCAGCAGCAGGGGCCCCGCAGCAGCAGCAGGGGCCCCGCAGCAGCAGCAGGGGCCCCTGGGGGGCCCTAAAGGCCCGCGCAGCTGCTTACCTTCAGGCTTTGTCTCAGCATCTTTCGTCGCTGTCCAAAAGCAGCAAACAGGACCTGCAGCAGCAGCAGCAGCAGCAGCAGCAGCAGCAGCATCGCGTGAGCGGCAGCAGCAAACCGCCTGAGCGGGGCCGCTTCGTGCAGCAGCAGCAGCAGCAGTTGCGCTAGCTGCCTCAGCAGCAGTAGCAGCAAGACGGCGCGCAGCAAGTGCAGCAGCAACAACGCAAGGTGCAGCACAGGAGCAGCAGCAGCAGCAGCAGCAGCAGCTGCTGCTGCTGCTGCTGCTGCTGCTGCTGCTGCTGCTGCTGCTGCTGCTGCTGCTTCACGGACCTTCTTGAGGTCTCTTGCACAAACTCCCCCAAGAATTTCTTCGTCGCTTTCGTGGCGGAACTCAACGCGCACCACAGCAGACTCCACCTGCGCACAAACCCTAAACCCTAAACCCTAAACCCTAAACCCTAAACCCTAAACCCTAGAGCGTGCAGCCTAAACAGCAAACCCTTGCAAGCAGCAAACCCTTGAGTGGTTTATGCTAACAGCGCGGGCTAGAGTGCAGCAGGGCCTCGAGCTGCGGCCGAGCTGCTGCCACTGCAGGCCCACGGCCTAGGGCCTAGGGTTTAGGGTTTAGGGTTTAGGGTTTAGGGTTTAGGGTTTGCCTTGGGCTGGGGGTAAAAGGCCTTCGAGGGAATGCAGAACAGCAACGAGGGTTTTGCAAAAAGACAAAAAGCCACACTCAGCCGGCAGTAGGCGAAGTCCCCGGGCTTGGCCACCAGCCGCTGGGCAAACAAAATAAATAATAAATAATAAATAATAAATAAATAATAATAAATAATTAATAATTAATAAATAATAAATAATAAATAAATAATTAATAATTAATAATAATAATAATGTTTAGTGCTGGGAGGGCCTCTGCAGAGGCCCCTTGGAGCCACCCATGGGGGGCCCCAGGGGGCCCCGGGGGCCCCTGGGGGCCCCCAAGGGCACCTGGGGGCCCTTAAGGGCCCCTGGAAGCACTTAGGGGCCCCTGGAAGCCCATGGGGGCCCCTGTGGCCCCTAAAAACCCCTGGGGGCCCCTAAAGGCCCCTGGGGGCCCCCAAAAGCCCCTGGGGGACCCTAAAGGCCCCTGGGGGCCCCCAAAAGCCCCTGGGGGCCCCTGGGGGCCCCCAGAGGAGATTTTGGGTTTACCTCGGCCACCTCCTTTTGGAGTGTCACTACAGCTAAGTCGATATATTGGCGGCAGTCCAGCAGGCAAAAGAGCAGCTGCAGCAGAGAAGGCCCCATCTCAAGTAAACCCTAAACCCTAAACCCTAAACCCTAAACCCTAAACCCTAAACCCTAAATCCTAAACCCTAATCCTGTCTATTTGGGGGCGTCGCCACGTTAGAACCGCCCCGAAGGAACCAAAAAAGGGTTTAGGGTTTAGGGTTTAGGGTTTAGGGTTTGGGGAGTACTTGGCTCGTGAGGTAAAAGGGAAGATTGCCAACAATGCGCAGACGATTCATGTGGTGCGCGAGATACGGCCAGTTGACCTGAGTCCAAACCCTAAACCCTAAACCCTAAACCCTAAACCCTCAGCCCTAAACCCCAAACCTAAACCCTAAACCCTAAACCCTTTGCCCTAGACCCTCAGGCGCGCTCTAGCAGCCGAGCCGAAAGACTCCAGCGTCTCGTGACACCCTCGGACTGCTCCCAAGCCCCAAACCCTAAACCCTAAACCCTAAACCCTAAACCCTGAACCCTAAAAGGGTACCTGCAAGACATCCTCGTGCAGCATCTGGAGGCCCGGAAGCCTTTGGCTGAGGAGGGAAATGGCCCTGGGGTCTATTTCCACAGCTGCGAAAAATAAAACAAAATTAAATTTAATTAAATTAAATTAAATTAAATTAAATTAAATTAAAAGTAAATAAAATAAAAAATAAAATAAAAAGAAAACGAGATAAAAGAGAAACGAAAGAAACTCCAGCACACACCCGGGCCTGGCATCAGCAGCAACAGCAGCAGCAGCAGCAACAGCAGCAGCAGCAGCAACAGCAGCAGCAGCAGCAGCAGCGGGGGGCCCCCACAGCCCGAAATAATCAAACAGAAGCAGCGCGAGGGGCCCCCGGGGGCCCCAGAGTCCCCAAAGACACACATGGGGCCCCCCGGAGGCCCTGGGGGCCCCCAGCAGCAAATAGTGGGGGCCCCCGGGGGCCCCGGGGGCCCTGGGGGCCCCCAGCAGCAAAGAGGGGGGCCCCCCAGGGCCCCGGGGGCCCCCAGCAGCAGCAGGAGGGGCCCCTCACCAAGCATGTCAGGGAAAAGAGGGTACAGCAAACGGGTGAGGGCCCCCGTCCCGGGGCCCACCTCGACCACTCTGCTGCTGCGGCGCCCTCCTTGCTGCTGCTGCTGCTGCTGCTGCTGCTGCTGCTGCTGCTGCTGCTGCTCGCGCAGGTCTGCTGCAGCAACAGCAGCTTTAAATGCCTTTACTATTCGCCGACAGATGTTGGAGTCTGCCAAAAAGTTCTGACCCAAACTTTGCTTCGGCCTGCGCCCAAACAAAACCCCAAAAAGGCACTTTGGGGCCCCTGGGGGCCCCTCGGGCCCCTGGGGGCCCCCTGGGGGCCCCCTGGGGGCCCCCCAGGGGCCCTAAAAGCCCTAATAGAACTCACAGGGGGCCCCTCAAGTACCTACAAGGGGCCCCCTGAGGGCCCGCAGGGGCCCCTCAGAGGGCGCACAGGGGCCCCTTAATGGGGCCCCCGGGGGCCCCTTGGGGGGGCCCCCAGGGGGGCCCCCCAGAATGCTGGGGGGCCCCCCTTGGGGGCCCCCCAAGGGAGCCTTTTGCTGTAAGTGACTCACCGGAACTCTCCGCGAGGCAGCCGAGCTGTGGGCGCCCTAGGGGGGCCCCCAAAGGGTACAGGGGCCCCCCGGAGGGGCCCCCCAGCCCCCTGCACTGCAGCAGCAGGGGCCCCCAACTCTGGGGCCCCTTCTTCTAAAGGAAATATCTCAAGATTGTCCCAGGGGCGCAGAGCGGGCCGGGGGGCCCCTGGGGGCCCCCCTGGCATCCCTCCTGGGGGCCCCCTGTGGGGGCCCCCGGGGGCCCCCTCTCCTGAGGGGCCCCCAGCCGGGGCCCCTGAAGGGGCCCTCGCGGGGGGGGCCCCCAGCGGGCTCTTCCAAAGGAGCTGCTGCGTTGGGGGGCCCCCGCTTGGGGGCCCCCAAGACCACTTTAAGGGGCCCCAGGGGCCCCCCAGGGGGGGAGAGGGGCCCCCTCTGCAGAGGGGGGCAGTTGGGGACAGAAAGGAGGGGAAAGAAGGCAACTGCTGCTGCTGCTGCTGCTGCTGCTGCTGCAATGTGCAAACATCTGAAGGGAGGACTGCAGCAGCAGCAAGCGCCACCCAAAACCCCAAAAGTGAACCCCCCAGGGGCCCCATTAAGCGTAGGGGGCCCCTGGAGTCTGTGGGTGGGTGGGGGCCCCCCTAAGGGCGAGCGCAGCTGCTGCAGCAGGCCATGCTGGGTCTAGGGGCCCCCCGCCCAGGGGCCCCCCTGCAGGACTTGGGGGCCCCTGCAGCTCCAGGGGCCCCCCAGAGCCCCTCAGGGGGCCCCCCAGACAGCAACGTCAAAGAACGGAGGAGGGAGGGGCCCCCGAGGGGCCCCACAGGCAGAGGCAGCGGAGCAGGGGGGCCCCTGGGTGTGGGGCCCAGTCGGGGGGCCCCCAGCGAGGCTGCAGCAGCTGGCGCTGCAGCAGGCCTGCAGCAAGGGTTTAGGGTTTAGGGTTTAGGGTTTAGTTTTGTTTACTTTAGTTTTTTAAAAGCAAAATCAAACCAAACTTCGAGAAAAACTGCCAGATGAAGAGAGGCATCCTCAGCTGCTGCGCTGCTGTCGTTGCTGCAGTCGCGCGGCGGCCTGCTGCTGTGTCTGCTGCTCCTCCATCTCACTCCATTTCTTCTTCTTTTATTTCTAATTTGTTTATACCCTCTCCTTTGCTGCTTCAGAGGGGCCCCTCTTCCCGTTTTATAGGTAAGCTGGGCTTGGGGGCCCCTGGGGGCCCCCCAGGGGCCCCCGGGGGCCCCTGCGGCGGCGTCGCAGAGGCAGGCTGTGCTGCGCTGCTGCTGCTGCACTGCGGCCGCTGCTGCTGCTGCTGCCACCTGCGGGGTGTCTGCTGCTGCTGCAGCAGCTTTTTATATTTCGCTTTTATTTTCCCAATTATTAATTTCTTCAGTTCTAATTTGTACCTTTCTGCTGTCGTGTGCGCACAGGGGCAGGTTTGGGGTCTGTGGCCAACGCAGCAGCAGCAGCACACACTAGCAGCAGCAGCAGCAGCAGCAGCAGCAGCAGGTGCCGCAGCAGCAGCAGCCGCAGCTGTCTTCTCTCTCCGTCTTTCGCCCAATCTCTCCGTTGCAACGGGCACTTCTTGCCAGCTCGCCTGCCAACGCAGCTTACGGGCCTCCTGCCACAGCAGCAGCAGCAGCAGCAGCAGCAGCAGCAGCAGCAGCAGCAGCAGCAAGCCTTTGCCGTGTCGTTGAGGGCAGCGAAGATGACGACAGCGACAGCAGCGCCGAGCACGTCGGTGGCGGGTTCGGTCACGGCCACGACGACAGCAGCAGCAGAGAAGCCGCAGCAGCAGCAGCAGCAGCAGCAGCAGCAGCTGCTGCTGCGCCCCACAAAAGCCCCCAAGGAAAAAAGAAGACTCGACTACAAACCCACGGACTTCCTCATTGACAATGTGGACCTTTGCTTCCAGCTCGACGCCGACGAGACAGTGGTGAGTTGCTGCAGCTCTGAAGCCAGCAGCAGCAGCAGCAGCAGCAGCAGCAGCAGCAGCTGCTGCTGCTGCTGCTGGGGCTGCTTTAGTTCGCTGCTGCCGCAGCAGCAGCAACAAACTAGATAGTAGCAGCAAGGCGACGGATAACGCTTAACAGGAAATGGCGGGCTAGTGCGCGCAGCCGCAGCAGAAACAGCAGCAACAGCAGCAGCAGCAGCAGCAGCAAGTGCTGCTGCTGCTGCTCTTTAGCCAGTGCTGCCGGTTCACCAGCCCCCACCTCAGCAGCAGAAGCAGCAGCAGCAGCAGCAGCAGCAGCCTCCCTGGCGGTCCCGAGCAGCAGCCGCGGCACCCCCACATCCCCCCCTCACCAGCAGCAGCAGCAGCAGCAGCAGCAGCAGCAGCAGCAGCAGCAGCAGC
>NW_013651943.1:0-10785 GCF_000499385.1 Eimeria necatrix | reverse complement strand
GTTTGCGCCCAGGCTCGAGGTCCTGGCCAGGTCCCAGCCCCTAGACAAGTTCGCCCTCGTTTTGGGGCTGCAGCAGTTGGGGGCCGTCGTGGCAGTGACTGGCGACGGGGCCAACGACGCGCCTGCGCTGAAGACTGCGGACGTGGGCTTCGCCATGGGGGTCACAGGTCAAACCCTAAACCCTAAACCCTAAACCCTAAACCCTAAACCCTAAACCCTAGTGTTGGACAGAGGGAGGGAGGCGCTGCGCGGCCGGTGGGGCTTGCGCGGCTGCAAGGTTTAAACCCTAATAGCGGGTCTACACACTGCAGACGTGGGCTTCGCCATGGGGGGCACAGGTCAAACCCTAAACCCTAAACCCTAAACCCTAAACCCTAAACCCTAACAGTTGATGCGCGGGGTGGAGACGGCGCATTTGGTCTCTGAATCAGCGGTTGTAAACCCTAAACACTAAAACAGACTTAACAGACTGCAGGTGTGGGATTCGCTATATGGGTTACAGGTACAAACCCTAAACCCTAAACCCTAAACCCTGATACTTGCTGCGCAGCTGCTCTAGCACAAACCCTAAACCCTAAACCCTAAACCCTAAAGCGTTCCCCGCTCTGCCTGTTTGCCTTGGGCGCCAATCTTAGGGTTTAGGGTTTGGGAGGCAACGGGGTTTCGGACATAGAGTCCCACGGGCTAGGGTTTAGGGTTTAGGGTTTGTGGCCGACGCAGACGCACAAAGGCAGCACAGCCTGCAACGCCTAGGGCCACTAGGGTTTAGGGTTTAGGTTTTAGGGTTTAGGGTTTAGGGTTTGTGGCCGACGCAGACGCAGGAGGGCGGCAGAGCCTGCAGCGCGCAGGCCCGCCAGGGTCTGGGGTTTAGGGTTTAGGGTTTAGGGTTTAGGGTTTAGGGTTTGCGCGCAGGGAAGGAGGTGGCGAAGCAAGCAGCAGATATTGTGCTGCTGGATGACAACTTCGAAAGTTTAGTTTCTGCTGTCAAGTGGGGCCGCAGCATTTATGCAAACATTCAAAAGTTTTTGGAGTTTCAACTCACCGTCAACGTCGTGGCAGTCGTCACTTCCCTCGTTTGCGGTGAGGGTTTAGGGTTTAGGGTTTAGGGTTTAGGGTTTGCGGTTTAGGGTTTAGGGTTTGGGGGTTGGGGGTTGGGGTTTGGGGGTTGGGGAGCGCCGCAGGCTGCTGTGCGCACGCTAAGAGCGCGCGAAAGGGCGGTTTGAGCGCGCAGCGGTCAAAACCCTGATTTAGGGTTTAGGGTTTAGGGTTTAGGGTTTGGGGTTTAGGGTTCAGGGTTTGGGTTTTGAGGGTTTGGGGAGGACCGCGCACGGGTCTGCGCGCGCGTCGCGCGCGCGAAAGGGCCGTGTGGGCGCGCAGCGGGCGAAACCCTGATTTAGGGTTTAGGGTTTAGGGTTTAGGGTTTGCTGCAGCGGTGGCTGTGCGGGAAAGCCCTTTGAGCGCGGTTCAAATGCTGTGGGTCAATTTAATTATGGACTCTTTGGCTTCTTTGGCTTTGGCCACGGAGCCTCCCTCAGAAGAGTTGCTGCGGCGCAAACCCCACACCAAAAACGAATACCTCGTCACAAAGGCAAACCCTAAACCCTAAACCCTAAACCCTAAACCCTTAACCCGGAGCGCGGAACGCGGAGCCGTAGTTTTCGCGGCAGCGCGCTGCCCTGTCACCGCTGCTGTTGATGCTGCTGCTGCTGCTACTGCTGCTGCTGCTGCCTCACTGCGTGTGCTGCCGTGCTGCTGCTGCTGCTGCTGTGCTGCTGCTGCTGCTGCTGTTGCAGCTGCTGCTGCTGCCTTGCTGCTTGTGCTGCCTTGCTGCTGCTGCTGCTGCGCCCCGGGGCTCCAGCTAGCCGCCGCCCACCCGCTGGGCCGGGGCCTAGGGCTTAGGCTTTAGGGTTTAGGGTTTAGGGTTTAGGGTTTAGGGTTTAGGGTTTAGGGTTTGTGGCGCAGAAAATGTGCCGCAACATCCTGGGCCAGGCCCTCTACCAACTGGTGGTTTTGTTTGTTTTGATTTTTGCCGGAGACAAATTTATGCCTGAAGAAAAGTGGAGTCATGTTTCTGAAGAAACCCGCGAAATGTTTCCGGGGTTTTGCGAATTCAGCGGCAAGTCCCAAACCCTAAACCCTAAACCCTAAACCCTAAACCCTGGGTCTACCGCGCAGTTCAGCGCGACGCCCTTCAGCAGAAGCCCCAAACCCTCACACCTCAGCATTCAGCCCTAAACCCTGAACCCTATGACTAAGTCGCAGACTCTCCACGCTAAACCCTAAACCCTAAACCCTAAACCCTAAACCCTAATTTCTGGCGCCAAGGGGGCGAGGGACTCTTATACAAGCGGGAGCAGCAGCAGGCCCGCTGGACGCCTTCTGCGTGGGCGCCGCTTGCTGCCTAGACCTCACGGTTTAGGAAGTAGGGTTTAGGGTTTAGGGTTTAGGGTTTAGGGTTTAGGGTTTAGGGTTTGCGCAGACTGCGACAGCGCCTCTCCGCACATTCTGCGTTCTGGGCGGCGTTTTTATCCTTTTTCTTCAAATGAGGATTATAGGGTTTAGGGCTTTATTCAGGGCGTAGGGTTTGGGGTTTAGGGTTTAGGGTTTAGGGTTTAGGGTTTAGGGTTTGCGCAGACTGCGACAGCGCCTCTCCGCACATTTTGCGTTCTGGCCGCCGCTTTTATCCTTTTTCTTCAAATGAGGATTATAAGAATTCCTGGAGAGTCACAATTGGACCTTCTCGCCATTACACTCTCATCTTCAACGCATTCGTCTTTATGCAGGCAAGCAGCAGCAGCAGCAGCAGCAGCAGCAGCAGCAGCAGCAGCAGCAGCAGCGGGAGCAGCGGGAGCAGCAGCAGGGGTAGCGGGAGCAGGGGGCGAAGCGGCGAGGCAGAGGCAGCAGCAGTGACTGCAGCGGCGGCAGTGATAGCGGCAGCAGCAGCAGCAACGATAGCAGCAGCAGCAGCAAACACAGCAGCAGCAGCAGCAGCAGCAGCAAAGATAGCAGCAGTGGAAGCACAGGCAGCAGCAGTGGCACAATCCGTGGCAGCAGCACGAGCAGCAGCAGCAGCAGCAGCAGGCGCTGCAGCGGCCGCTCGTGCGGGCCGCCGGCCAGTGCGGCGCGTAGGGTTTAGGGTTTAGGGTTTAGGGTTTAGGGTTTAGGGTTTAGGGTTTTGCGTGCGGGCAGCTGGGAAACATGTTCAACGTGCGGCGCTCCGGCTCTTCCCTCAATGTCTTCAAGGGTTTAGGAAAGTCCCAAATGTTTTTGGGAATTGTTTTATTCATTTGCTGCTTCCAAGTCCTCGTGGTGGAGTTGGGGGGGCTGCCTATGTCCTGCACCTTCGGCGTGAGGGTTTAGGGTTTAGGGTTTAGGGTTTAGGGTTTGGGGTTTGGGGTTTGGGGGTTGGGGTTGGGGTTTGGGGCGGCTTCGCGCGCGGCAGAGCGCCGCGCAGCGAAGCTGCAGGCGCTGCTGCGCCCGCGGCCGCGGGTTTAGGGTTTAGGGTTTAGGGTTTGCTGCTGCTGCTGCTGCTGCTGCTGCTGCTGCTGCTGCGCTGCAGGGAATAACCGCGCTGCAGTGGCTCATCTGCGTGCTGCTGGGGGTGGGGTCGGTGGTTGTGGGGGCTTTGCTGCTGCTGCTGCCTTACAGCCGTTTGCCGCAAACTGGAAAGCGAGAAGTTGATTTGCTGCAGGAGAGCCGCAGCATTGCCCTTGCTTCCAGAGGAAGGTAAACCCTAAACCCTAAACCCTAAACCCTAAACCCTAGACCCTGGACCCTCGTCGCGAACCCGAAGCCCGCAGGGCCCTGCGCGAGAAGCTCCAGACGCAGCGGCGTTCAGGCCAGAGGGCATCCAGCTGCTGCAAGTGCTGCTGCTGCTGCGGCTGCTGCTGCTGCTACAGCTGCTTTTGCTGCTGCTGCTGCTGCTGCTGCTGCTGCTATTGGTCCTGCTGGTGCTGCTGGACTTGCTGCTGCTTCTGGTCTTGCTGCTGCTGGTGCTGCCGGTCCTGCGGGTCCTGCTGCTGCTGGTCCTGCGGGTCCTGCTCCTGCTGGTCCTACTGCTGCTGTTCCTGCTGCTGCTGCTGCTGCTGGCCCTGCTGCTGCTGCTGCTGCTGGTCTTGCTGCTGCTGCTGCTGCTGATGCTAGCGCCGTAGCTCGGGTTGGAGCGCCAGGGTTGCAGCAAAAGGCCTGCACAGCACTCCTTGAAGCCGCGTGAACACTCCTGCTGCTGCTGCTGCTGCTGCTGCTGCTGCTGCTGCTGCTGCTGCTGCTGTCAGGTTGTCTACGGAGCGGCTGACAAACCGCATGGGCTACTCCACCTCTTCCCGCCTTACTCAGGAGCACCGCAAACAAATCATGTCCGTGTTGAGGGTTTAGGGTTTAGGGTTTAGGGTTTAGGGTTTGAGGATTAAGGTTTAGGGATAAGGGTTTAGGGTTAGGGTTTAGGGACTAAGGTTTAGCAATTGGGGTTTAGAGGTTAGGAATTAGGCGACAGAGGTCAGGGTTTCAAGGGTTTAGGGTTTAGGGTTTAGGGTTTAGGGCTTGGGGTCTTCCAGAGCATACGGGCCACACTGGGAAGCAGCTAGTGTTGATGGCGTGTTTAGCAGCTGCTGTTGCTGCTGCTGTTGCTGCTGCTGCTGCTTGTGCTGCTCTTGCTGCTGTTGCTGCTGCTGCTGCTTGTGCTGCTGCTGCTGCTATTGCTGTTATTGCTGTTACATCTCGGGTTTCGCATGCGCTGGCGTTTCTCCTGTGTCTGCTGCGTCTGCTGCTGCTGCTGCTGCTGCTGCTGCTGCTGCTGCTGCAGCGAGCGCCTGCGGGTGACAGCAGCAGCTCCGCCGCATGCTGTTGCTGTTCAGGGGGCCCCTGCAGCAAACCCCGCAGCAGCTGAGGCCCCAGTTGCTCCGCAGCCAGAAGGCCAAAACCTCCATTCGATGGTTTAGGGTTTAGGGTTTAGGGTTTAGGGTTTGCAACTTGAAGCGGCAGCTGCTGCATCCCCCAGACCCTAAACCCTAAAAGACGTGGGGGCCTTCGGCGTTCTTCGAAAAGAAGAACTTGTTCTTCAGTCAAACGCCAGGGCCTAGGGTTTAGGGTTTAGGGTTTAGGGTTTAGGGTTTAGAGGTGCAAAGCAGCGCCCCCTGAACTTGGCTTTTTGCTGCTGTGAAAAAGAGAACAGCAAAAGCAGCTTTAGCGGGCAGCTGCCCAAAGTGCTTCGACAGCCTAGGGTTTAGGGTTTAGGGTTTAGGGTTTAGGGTTTAGCTTCCTCTAGAGGCCAGCGAGCTGCTGCGGCTCTCCTGCAGCAAATGAAAAGAGTGCAGCGCAGCGCTGCGCCCATTGTCAGCAGCAGCAGCAGCAGCGGCAGCAGCAGCAGCCGCAGTCGGAGTGCCAGCAGCAGCAGCAGTAGCCGCAGTAGCAGCACCAGAAGCAGCAGTAGTGGCAGCAGCAGCAGCAGCAGCTTCAAACCCTTGCTGCAGCAAAGCAGCATCAGCACGCGCAGCAACTTCAGCAGCAGCAACAGAAGTAGTCACCGGCTGCTGCTGATTGCAGCAGCAGCAGCAACAACGTGGGACGAGCAGCACTCTGCTGCAGCACTAGGTACTGCAGCAGGAGCAGCAGGAGCAGCAGCAGCAGTGACAGCAACAGCAGCAGCAGCAACAACAGACACCTAGCTTTTGTGGGCCCCCTAATGGCTTTTGGGGGCCCCCCAGGAGCTTTTGGGGGCATGGGGGCCCCCTATGAGCTTTTGGGGGCCCCCCATGAGCTTTTGGGGGCCCCCAGGGAGTTCTTGGGGGCCCCCAGGGAGTTCTTGGGGGCCCCCAGGGAGTTCTTGGGGGCCCCCGGGGAGCCTTTGGGGGCCCCCCGGGAGCTTTTGGGGGCCCCCCTGAGGCTGCGCGAAGTATGGGTGGGGCCCCCCAGCAGGCAGCAGCACTTTGGTGCGGGGGGGCCCCCAGGGCTGGGGGCCCGGCTAGGGGCCCCAGGGTTCACTAGGCCTCCCGGGGGGCCCCAGGGTTTGGCAGAAAATGCACGAAAAGTCGTGCAGCAGCACCTTGGGGGCCCCGTAAGAAGGCATTTGTGTGCATAACATAAGGCATGAGGTCCTGGGGGCCCCCAGGGGGCCCCCGGGGGCCCCCAGGGGGCCCCCAGGGGCCCCCAAGGGCCCCTGGGGCCCCTCGAGGGGGCCCCGAGGGGGCCCCAGCCACAGCTGCGCAAGGGTGGGAGAATAAGAAAAGAATATTTGTAGAATTAAATATAAAAATGAATTAGAAATGAAAGTGAAAATGGACATAAGTGCACACAAGTGTTTATAGCTGGGGCCCCAGCTCGGTCGCAGAGGAGAAGACTGCTCCCACACCCCCAAACCCTAAACCCTAAACCCTAAACCCTAAACCCTAAACCCTAAACCCTAAACGCTCAGCAGATCCAGGAAGCCCTCCGCCTGCAGGAGGCCCCGCCTCTAGGGGCCCCCTCAATTCTTTCTGCTGTCTTGAGGTGTACGTACACCCCAAACATGTCGCAGCAGTTCCTTTATCTTTGTCGCTTTCCTTATTTGAATTTAATTCCCTCATTTGACGAGCCCCTAGTGAACCTACATGGTGAAGAACGGGGCCCCCGAGGGGGCCCCCTAGGGGGCCCCCCGGGGGCCCCCCCTGGGGGCCCCCTGGGGGGCCCCCCGGGGGGCCCCCCTAGGGGGCCGCAGGGGGCCCCTAGACACTGGGGGCCCCCTGGGGGCCCCCCCTTGAGCTCTGCTGCGGACCCTCCTGGGGGCCCCCCTGGGGCTGCTGCGGGGTGGGACCCTCAGGGGGGCCCCCGGGGGCCCCCCGAAGGGGCCACGGGGGGCCCCCCGCGCATGCAAAGGCTGATGCAGCTGCTGCAGCAGCGGCTGCAGTCCCCAGATGTGTTTGCTGCTGCTGAGGGGGGAGCAGCAGTTGCTGTTGCGTGCGTGCTGGAAGGCTGCCCCACCTGCGGCTGCTGGTGCAGCAGCAGCAGCAGCAGCAGCAGCAGCAGCAGCAGCAGCAGCAGCAGCAGCAGCGAGCAGTGGGACACGGCAGACGGCCGCCACAGCGCTAAACGGCGGCGGCTTAAGGGGCCCCCGGGGGCCCCCCTGAGGGGGCCCCCCAGCGATGCTGCTGCTGCGGCACTGGAGCCCAGCAGCAGCAGCAGCGAGGCCCCCTTCGCAGCAGCAGCAGCAGCAGCAGCAGCAGCAGCAGCAGCAGCGAGCAGCAGCGGGACCCAAACTAGCGCTTGCTGCAGCAGCAAAAGGAGACACATTTGCATATTTATAATTGATGTTCTCACAAGACTTCCTGTTGCTGCTTGCCGCCTAAATGGCAGCTTCAACATGGGGGCCCCCAAGAGGGCTCCAATGGGGGGCGCCAGGAGGGGCCCCCGGGGGGCCCCCAAGGGGGCCCCCAGGCTCAGGAGGAGCCCCCGGGGGGCCCCCAAG
Organism: Eimeria necatrix; assembly: GCF_000499385.1. NCBI lineage: Eukaryota > Apicomplexa > Conoidasida > Eucoccidiorida > Eimeriidae > Eimeria > Eimeria necatrix. The sequence continues at coordinate 3,347 of NW_013651943.1, read as the reverse complement.
GGGGGCCCCAACGGGGGCCCCAAGGGGGCCCCCCGGGGGGGCCCCAAGGGGGCCCCCACTTGTGCCCTAGCTGTGGGGGAGGGGGCCCCCGGGAGGCCTCAGGGGGGCCCCCCAAGCTGAGTTGCATGCATTTTGCTGCAGGGGACAATTTTTTGTGTCTTAGAGATGACTGCACGGAGCTATACTGGGTACTAGATCTGCAGCAGCAGCAGCAGCAGCAGCAGCAGCAGCAGCAGCAGCAGCAGCAGCACAGGTGGTGGCAGCCCCGGGAACCTATAGTGGCTGCAGTGTTCTCGGTGGCTGCTGCTGCTGCAGCTGAGCAGCCTGCTGCAGCAGCAGCAGGCCAGCCTGCTGCAGCAGCAGCAGGCCAGCCTGCTGCAGCAGCAGCAGGCCAGCCTGCTGCAGCAGAAGCGCCCAGCCAGCCCCCCGCAGCAGCAGAAAAAGACCCTTTGGGGCCCCCGGGGCCCCAGGGGCCCCGGGGGCCCCTAGAGAGCTGCGAGCTGCTGCTGCTGCATGCAGAGGCCCTGAAGTGTGGGGCAGCAGCCCCTGGGGGCCCCACACCGAGCAGCAGCCAGAAGGGGCCCCCACAGGGCAGCGGGGGGCCCCAGTTGTCTCTCGTGTTTCACCAGCCCGACAGCAGCATCAGCAGCAGCAGCAGCAGCAGCAGCAGCAGCAGCACTTGCTGCTGCATGCAGCTGCTGCCACCGCTCGCCGAAGTCGCGCCCGAGCCGTACGGCTTAGCAGCAGCAGTGCAGCTAAAGGGGCAGCAGCCGAGGCTCCTCTGTGGCAGAACAACACTGCAGCAGCAGCAGCAGCAGCAGCAGCAGCAGGGGCAGCAGCAGCAGCAGCAGGGGAAGGAGCTGAGCCAGCCGCGCGACGTTCTTTCACGGCCTGCCAATTTAGTCGAAGGGCAGCAGCAGGGGCAGCAGCAAGAGCAGGTGCAGCAGCAGGGGCAGCAGCAAGAGCAGGGGCAGCAGCAGCAACAGCAGCAGCAGCAGCAGCAGCAGCAGCAGCAGGAGAAGCAGCTGCAGCAGGGGCCCGTCTCTGCTGCTTTGTGCATCTCCATCCGCCCCGCAGCAGCTGCTGCTGCTGCTGGGCTGCAGCAGCTGTGGGGTTGCGGCCTTCGCTTTCTGTCGTGGCCTCCCTTAGGCGCTGCTGCTGCTGCTGCTGCTGCTGCTGGAATTGCTGCTGTTGCTGAGGATCCAGCAAGCCTGCTGCTGAGACGCAGCACGGCAGCAAACATTGAAGCCGCTGCTGCTGCAGATCGCATTGCTGCTGCGTGCTGCAGCGGTGCTGCTGCGTTGCAGCAGCAGCAGCAGCAGCAGCAACAGCAGCAGCAGCAGCAGCAGCAGCAGCAGTCGAGCGACGCGGCTACCGCCGCATCCAAGCCCGCAGCAGAAAGTGCCCCATCAGCTGTGTCCCCAGCAGCTGCAGCGACCAGCAGCAGCAGCAGCAGCAGCAGCAGCAGCAGCAGCAGCAGCAGCAGCAGCAGCTTCGCCAGTGCGGCCGAGACCCGAGCCTTGCTGCTGCGGGGGGCCCTTCCTCTGGCCCGGCCTGCTGCTTCCTCGCTGCGGCTGCTGCTGGGGCAGCAGCTTTCGCTGCTGCAGCTGCGGGGGTACTACAGGCGGCTGCTGCAGCACCTGCCGCAGACTGACAGGCCGCTGCTGCTGCGCCCGGAGCCGCCAGCAGCAGCAGCAGCAGCAGCAGCAGCAACAGCAGCAGAGGCCGCCCCGTGCTCCCCAGGTTGCTGCCAAATGCATGCAGCGCAGCAGGGGTTCATTGTTGTGACGCACACGCATGACGATCGGCTGCTGCTGCAGCGCCTCAGCAGCAGCAGCAGCAGCAGCAGCAGCAGCAGCAGCAGCAGCAGCAGCAGCGGCAGCAGCAGCAGCAGCAGCAGCAGCGGGGTCGTGTGCAGTGTTGATTTTAGGACGGCCGCTGTGGCGAAGCTGCCTGCTGCTGCTGCTGCAGCGCTGGGGGCCCCCTTCAGAGGGGCCCCCAGGGGGCCCCCAGCTGGGGGGCCCCCGGGGGCCCCCAGTACCCTCTTGGCTGTGCACTGCGACGGCCACGGGCTCCATGTGCTGCTGCAGTTGCATGGGGGCGGTTTGGGGCTTGCGTGGCTGGCTTACCGGCAGCAGCAGCAGCAGCAGCAGCGCCCGAGGGGGAAGCAGCAGCAGCAGCAGCAGCAGCAGCAGCAGCAGCAGCAGCAGCAGCAGCAGCAACTGTACTGCTGGAGTGCACAGGCAGCGCTGCGGCTCACAGGGTCTCCGCCGCTTCGCTTTGCTGCTTTTGGCCGAGAGGCCTGCGGCACCAAACTCGTGGCCTGGGCGCCATCTGAGGTACCTGCTGCTGCTGCTGCTGCTGCTGCTGCTGCTGCTGCTGCTGCTGCTGCTGCTGCTGCTGCTGTTGCTGCTGTGGTTGCGACTGCTGCTGCTGCGACTGCTGCTGTTGCTAAAGGGCTCTGGCTGATCGAAGCTTTGGTGGTTACTGCAGCTGGGGAGATCAGGATCCTGCTGCTGTGCCTGCTGCTGCTGCTGCTGTTGCTGCTGCTGCTGCTGCTGCTGCTGCTGCTGCACCTTCACCCTGCCCTACCTGCATGCGTGTCCGCGACGAGTTGCTGCAGGGCGGCCCCGTGCTGCTGCTGGATTGGTTTCGGCTTCTTTTTCCTGCTCTGCCGGAGCTGGAGCAGCAGGCAGCAACCGCAACAGCAGCAGCAGCAGCAGCAGCAGCAGCAACAGCAGCAGCAGACCCTTTAAACCCTCTTCTGAGTGTCGTTCGGCTGGCCCCCCAGCATGCTCTCCAGCGCGTAAGAAGCAAATGCTAGGTTTCGATCTCAGCAGCAGCAGCTGCACTAGCAGCAGCAGCACTAGCAGCAGCAGCACTAGCAGCAGCAGCAGCAGCAGCACTAGCAGCAGCAGCAGCAGCACTAGCAGCAGCAGCAGCAGCAGGTGCTTTGCGCGTTGTGTGCAGCTAACTTTCTGGCCTTCCTTTGACGCTTTAATCCTGCAGCTGTGTCGCCGTGGCGGCCACAGCAGCAGCAACGGCAGCAGCAGCAGCAGCAGCTCGGGGGGCCCCGCAGCAGCAGCAGCAGCTGCTGCTGCTGCTGCAGGAGGCGCGCTGCTGCGCGTGCTGCTGCCAGCCAGCGGGCGCTGCGGAGACAAAGCAGCAGTCTTTGACTTTCAATTAATGGATTTGCTGCTGGAGACAAAACGCAGCAAACAAAACGATGCTCGAGGCCTCGAGGGCTGTGCTGCGCACTTCTTCGCCCAGTTCAGGCAAAAGGAAAGGCTGCTGCTGCTGCTGCTGCTGCTGCTGCTGCTGCTGCTGCTGCTGCTGCTGCTGCTGCT
>NW_013651942.1:5000-10759 GCF_000499385.1 Eimeria necatrix | reverse complement strand
CCACAACTCGGTCTTGTGCTGCTGCAGCAGCAGCAGCAGCAGCAGCAGGAGTTAAATCCTCTAAAGGCGGAGGCCCTATTTTGTGGTTTTGCAAAAATTCAATTTCTGCTGCTGCCAAAGAAAACCCTAGCCCTCCGCTGTCCAGGTTGGCCCCTTCGAATTCGTCTGCGCGCAAACCCTAAACCCTAAACCCTAAACCCTAAACCCTAAACCCTAGACCCTAAACCCTCGTCAGCAGCAACAAGACGTGCATGCAGCGCTCCTCGCGAAACCCTAAACCCTTGAGTTGATCAAACCCTCGGGCTCTCCCCTAGCTGACGCCCAATCCCTAAACCCTTAACCCTAAACCCTAAACCCTAAACCCTAAACCCTAAACCCTAAACCCTCATACCGTCGGAGTTGTCTTCACTTAACCGCCTTTGCCTGCTGCCCTGACTGCAACAACCCACGAGACCTTCCAAACCCTAAACCCTAAACCCCAAACCCTAATCCTCAGACCCCAATCCTCAAACCCTAGTTACTGCTGCAGCTGTTAGGGTTTAGGGTTTAGGGTTTAGGGTTTAGGGGCCCGCACCTCTGTGCAGCTGGGGAGCCTCCTGGCTGTGAGTTGAGGCTGCTGCTGTCCTGCTGCCACAAAAACAAACTTCGAGGGTTTAGGGTTTAGGGTTTAGGGTTTTATCCATTGCTGTCTGAAGTGAGGGTTTAGGGTTTAGGGTTTAGGGTTCAGGGTCACTTGAAGGAAAGAGAGAGATTGGTCACGCAGTCGTTCAGCTGTCCCTTCTCTCCATGCCTGCAACACAGGAGATAAACCCTAAACCCTAAACCCTAAACCCTAAACCCTAAACCTAAACCCTAAACCCCAAACCCTAAACCTAAACCCTAAACCCTAAACCCTAGTGTTCGCTTTCCTGCATTTCCACCAACAGCAGTTGACTCCGGCATCGCAAATATATAGAAGAACACTCACACTGTAAACCCTAAACCCTAAGTCCTCGTAAACCCCAAACCCTAAGCTCTAAACTCTAAACCCTAAACCCTAAACCCTAAACCCTAGTTTCATTGTTTTACCTTGAGGAACTCTTCTTGTGTCTCTTGAGGGAGAGACAAAGAATTATCTTTCACCAAACGGGCAGCAAACTCTGCAGCGAACAAAAACAGGCTTTGGAGTTTACGGCTTAGGGTTTAGGGTTTAGGGTTTGGGGTTTAGGGTTTAGGAATCAGGGTTTGGGGTTTACTTGCGTCGGATGAAGGCTAGCCTCGGAAGTTCGCTGTAAGGGTTTCGAGCTGGGGAAATACCGAAAGGGTTTTGCTTTTAGGGTTTAGGAAGTCCAGATAAGGGTCTAGGGTTTAGGGTTTAGGGTTTAGGGTTTAGGGGCTCACTGTCAATTAGCTGTTCGCAGATCTGCTGCACCTGAGGCTTCGAGTCTGCAGAGAAATTCATGCTGGTGGTTTTTTTCAGAAAGGCAATAGAGAGGCCTCAGTGGAGAAGTTCATGGCGATAACTTCTGGAAGTTGCAAAAATGAATTAAAAAGAGGTTTTTAGGAAGAAAGGCGGGAAAAAACGAGCAGCGAAACCCTAATTTAGGGTTTTGCAAAAATTCAAGTTGGCGTACCGTGGGGCCCCTGCATGCGGAAGCAGCCGCTAAGCACTTCCTTCAGAGTCTCCGAGAGCTAAAAGAATAAAACTGAAAAGTTCTGCAGCTTTTTATTTCTTTTTATTTTTAATTTGAACTGACGGAAGGCCGAAGAGCTCCGGCGCCGCGCGCAGTTGCAGTGTACGTACACCTGAGACCAGTCGGCCGTGCCTGCGAGGATGTCGGAAAAAGGGTAAACTTCGCCGATCTGCCATTTTTGAGTGGTTTTTTTTGCTTTTTTTTGTGGAATTCGTTTTTAAAATGCAATTTCCTTCATTTTGATGTGCCGGGTTCGCGGGGAGGCGCGCGTTTTCCCCAGCTTTCCCGACTCCTGCCCTCTTTGCGCTCAGCGGGAAAGTCACCTTCAAAATCACCCTCGCCTCCGACAGCAAACAGCCCTTCAAAGTCCTTTCCGTCCCCGACGCCACTCCCTTTTCCGCCGTCATCAAATTCGCAGCTGAAGAGGTAAGAACTGCAGCAGCAGCAGCAGCAGCAGCAGCAGCAGCTGCTGCTGCAGCAGCAGCAGCAGCAGGGTTAGCTGCAGCACGCACGTCACCGCCTGCTGCTGCAGCACTGCAGCAGCGGGAACTGCAGCAGCAAAAGTCTGTGCGCTTTTGCTGCTGCATTTTAAATGCTTTTTGTTGAATTTGTTTTTCTTTGGAGTTTCTGAGGTGTACGTACACCTGGACGGCCTGGGGAGAGCGTCTTTTCACTTTTCGAAATAGTGGAATTAAGAAAGTGAATTTGAAGATTCAGAATTTGTTTATTTAGTTCTTTTCTTTTTGTTTCTTTTGTTCATTTCTTTGATAATTGAAAATCACTTTTTCTTCTTTTTGATGTTTCGAATTGATGCAGCAAAAAGCCCTTTTGTCTTCTCCGTGCAGTGTCTGTACACCTCGTGCCGACGAGGGTTTAGGGTTTAGGGTTTAGGGTTTGTCGGGGGTTTCTCGAGTATGTGGCCTTTGGGCTTCGTTTGTTCGAATGGGGCGACGGCTGCTGCTGCCCTAGGGTTTAGGGCCTAGGGTTTAGGGTTTAGGGTTTAGGGTTTAGGGTTTGGGGATTTGATAAAATTGTTTTTTTTTATTTTGCAGTTCAAAGTAAGTGCAGCAACTTGCGCATGCATCACCAACGATGGAGTTGGCATAAACCCTCAGCAAACCGCAGGAGTCATTTTTTTGAAACACGGGGGCGAGTTGCGGCTGATTCCCCGTGACCGAGTAGGGTTTAGGGTTTAGGGTTTAGGGTTTAGGGTTTGGGGTTTGGGTTCGCGGCGGAGCGGCCGCCATCCGCGGCGGCGCGGCAGCGGCTTCGGAGGGTTTGGGGTTTAGGGTTTAGAGTTTGGGGTTTGCTAGGGTTTAGGGTTTGGGGCTTTGGAAAGCTCTACTCCCTGGCCAGCCCTAGGCTTCCGGTGCGTGCAGCGGAAAACCCTAATTTAGGGTTTGGGGTTTTGGAATTGAAAAACTTGCGAATAAAACCGCACTCTGCGGATAATTCGGGTTTTGGTCTGCAGCTTCAAGAAATTGGGGTTTTGAGAAACAAAATTAGGGTTTAGGGTTTAGAAAGAACGGTTCCAGATTCTGGGGTTTTCGGACCACGCCGGCCAGGTGTAGGGTTTAGGGTTTAGGGTTTGCGGAAGCCGAGCTTGGGCTTCGGGTGCAGCGGGTTTAGCGCGTAGGGTTTACAGGGGCAGTCCTAGGGTTTAGGGTTTACAGGGGCAGTTCTAGGGTTTAGGGTTTACAGGGGCAGTTCTAGGGTTTAGGGTTTAGGGGGCGGGGTTTAGGGCTGCTAGGGTTTAGGGTTTGTTGGCGAGGGTTTCAATGAGCTCACAGAGCGCGCGGGCGTCGCGGCCGAGCTGCTGCTGCAGCTGCTGCTTCTGCTGCTGCACCTTTCGCAGCATTTTGTCCAAACTTTGCAGCAAATTGGCAAATAAAGAAATTAAAGTTTCTCCAGAAGCAGCTTCGAGTTCCATTTGCCGCAAATTGCTCACTCGCAGCGGCACTGCGCAGGGCCGCGCGGCGGCGGCGGCGGCGCTCGCCGCGGCCGCTGCAGCGAAAGCAGGTGGAAAGCGCCGCAAAAAAGTGGAAAGCTCATCGAAATTGAACTCCAAATTCAAAATTAAATATATTTCAGCCAAAAATTAACAAAAATGACGCTCAAATAACCTCAAACGAGCCCGCGGCGCGTCGACTTGCAAAAAAGTGCGCACTTCCCGGGTGTACGTACACCGCAGCAGCACCAGCAGCAGCAGCAACGGCCGGAGAAACTGATTTCAGTTTTTTCAAACTAACCTTTTATTTCCGCCGCCAGTTTGAGAGCCAAAGGATCCACTTCATTTTTGTCTTCGTTTGGGGCTTCGCTGCGCAGCGAAAGAGGGGCCTCAGCCGCAGAACTCCGGCTTTCTGCAAAACTTGCAAAGGCGACGTCTGGGAGCCCGCCGGGGGCCCCCGAGGCCCCCGCCGCGTCAAATGAGCCAAAAATCGATTCTTCTTCCATTAATTTGAGAAGGAAAGAAATTCAAACGAAAAAAAATGAGAAAAAATGAAATTTAAACGAAAAGAAATGCAGGAAAGCAGCCGCCAAGAGTTCGGGTGTATGTACACCCGGCGTGAACAACCCCAGAGCCGAACTGCAAACCGCAAAGCTGAATGGATGAAAGCAAATCAGTTCATTTAAACTTTAAATTAATATTATAATAAAAACTTGAAAATAAATATTATAATAAAAAGAATATTCTCAAGAACTTGCAGAAAGCTCCCAAAAGCCCCAGCGAGCGCCGCAAACCCTAAACCCTAGAAAAACCCCAGACCCTAAACCCTAAACCCTAAACCCTAAACCCTAAACCCTTCATTTTTAACTCAATTATGTCAATAATTCTTATTTTATTTTTATTTTTCCTCTTTTTAAACAAAAAAATGCAAATTCAATGCAAAACAAAGGGGGGCCCCCCGGGGGCCCCCCAGCCCCTTGGGGGCCCCCACTGGGGCCCCACTGGCTGGGGCATTTATTTTTGGGCCCCAATTGATTTAAATAAACAAATATAATTTAATTAATTTAATTAATTTAATTTAACTAATTTAATTAAATTAATTTAATTAATTTAATTAATCTAAATTAATTAATTTAATTAATTTGATTAATTTAATTAATTCAATTTGATTAATTTAATTTAACAATTCGACTTTTTTAAATTAAAAAACGTACAAGGGCAACGTAGCCGTAACTCAATTTCATTTCTTTTCGAATTTAATTTTTATTTTATTTTTTTAATTTATTTTTTTTATTTTACTATTTTTAGTTTATTTCTATTTTTATTTATTTCTTTTTATTCTTTTTTTTATTTACTTAAATGACGTTTTTAGTATTAAATGGACCCGCCGCCTCAGCCATTTTAGCTGCTTCTTCTTTTTTATCAATCCAGCAGCAGCAGCAGCAGCAGCAGCTGCTGCTGCTGCTGGCGCTGCTGCTGCTGCTGCTGTCCCTGCTGCTGGTGTCTCTGCTTTCGGTGCCCCTGCTGCTGCTGCTCCCGCTAGTGCTGCCCCTGTAGCTGCTGCTGCTGCTCCTGTAGCTGCTGCTGCTGCTCCTGTAGCTGGTGCTGCTGCCCCTGTTGCCGCTGCTGCTGCCCCTCTTCCTGCTGCTGCTGCTGCTGCTGCTGCTGCCCCTCGTGTTGCTGCTGCTGCTGGTGCTGCTTCGCTGCATGCCTTCCGTTCCTTGCTACGTGGCACTGGATATACCCTGTTTTAATTCCTTTTCATTTAATTCTCAATTATTAATTAATTTAAAAATTAATTATTTATTTATTTGTTTATTTTTGCATTCTATTTGCTATTCATTTTATCATTTTGCTTTTCCTGGGAGCCACTCTATGTCTATGTACTTACAGCAGCAGCAGCAGCAGCAGCAGCAGCTGCTGCTGCTGCTGCTGCTACTGCTGCTGCTGCAACCATAAGGGCTGCCTTAAAAAACAAATTACTGTCTGAGCACATGCTGCTGTTTCTGCTGCTGCTGCTGCTGCTGCCGCCAGTGCCGCTGCTGCTGCTGCTGCTGCTGCTGCTGCTGCTGCTGCTGCTGCTAGGGGAGCAGCACGGCCTTTCCTATATATTCAGCAGCAGAAGCAGCAGCAAGAGC
>NW_013651941.1:0-11462 GCF_000499385.1 Eimeria necatrix | reverse complement strand
GTCTCTTCCGTCAACCAGACAATGCCGAAACGGTTGCCTCAACACAACAAATATTCGCTGCACAAACGCCAAACGCTCCCACACAAATGGTAAGCCTCGGGCACTTCAGCTCCGCAAAACCGCCGAACGTTGTGTGGCGCAGTCGAAGGAAACGTCTCTGTTCGTTTTCAAATGAACCGCAGCAGCAGTAAGTTTCAGACGTATCATCTTGGCAGACCTGTAATGGCACACGTCAGTTTCTTGCTCACGTTTTTCCCTCCAATTTTCGAGCTCTGCGCCGGCAATGTTTGCTGCGACACGACGCACGCGAACACGGGCCAGTACCGAAACACATGAGGTGTCGTTGGCTCACAACCAAGTCAAACCCTCGTTATGCTTACACAACGAAGTCCGTTGCACTGCGTATGCAGAGCATAGAGATGCCGTCTCCTCTGCACTTTGGAAACGTCGTCGCGGGCGTTGCAAGGCACGAAAAGACTGTTTCGCACTCAAGACCTTTGGATTGTGCCTCTGGAGGCGCGGCCTTGAAGGTCGACGCGTGGCGCACGCAGTGCTGTTTCCAGGCTCCAGAAGACTCGCCGAGTCACGCAAATGTCTTGAACCCAGTGCGCAACTGCGCAGCACACCCGCAGAGCGCAGACAGTGACCTGTTTGGCGCGATTAGCCGCAGCGCAGCAGAGAAGCCAGGCATCAGAACACTGCGCCATAAACCCCGTCTCTCAAAAACAGCCACGGAACGCTGCCAACGTTCGAAAGGTGCAGGAAATAGGACGAGCCTCTGAGCGAACCCTTGCTAGCAAGGGTGTGAAACAAGTGCTTGATGCGACCTATATTCCCAATAAGTGTGGAAACGACTTGAGCCGCAGGAACGCGGATCGTCAGCAACGTTCTATCCCATGCTCTACCAAACAGTCAGCGCAAAACAAAATATGGAATATGCTGACCTGCTGATTCGACCTGTGCTCAGGCGTCACCTAAAACGTACACTCTGCGAACGCAGCCAACCACGCACCGTATTCAGCACAACCGTGTCTAGGCAGCTAGCAATGTTGTACAACGCCGTCAACGCGCGCCTCAGAAAGCATGAAGTTGTTGCAACGCTTCCTCCTTGCCAGCATTCCCGCGTCCATCAGCCTCTGCGCACCATCGCACCGCACCAATCACGTCGATAGACTGACAGCAGTATCTTCATATTCCCAGCCGAGTCCTGGAACTGTGGGACCGAGCTGGGCATCAAGTGCATCCTAGCCTCAACGTCTCTTCCGTCAACCAGACAATGCCGAGACGGTTGCCTCAACACAACAAATATTCGCTGCACAAACGCCAAACGCTCCCACACCAATGGTACGCCTCAGGCACTTGGTCAGCGAGATACTGTTCAACCTTTCGTCCTTCGGGTAAATCAAAGGACTGTGACAGTGCATGCCTGGCATAGTTTCGCCCTCGGAATGTGTGTGTTACTAGTGTTTGTTGACGTAGCAAAAATCCCGAACATTTGCCTGAATAGATTGTTGGAATCTATGAAGCGTCAGTTTGGTGTCTTTGTCGTTCTACATGAATTATGTTTGTCAGGGAGTGATATGAATATGTTGTTGAGATGCGGATCAGTTGGCGTCCAGCTTTGAATTTTTGTTCTGTGAGCAAAAAAAGTGAAGTTGCTCTGTCGTTTTATGTAGGGCTGAGCAGTGTGGAGAACGTAACATAAAATCAGTGGCTTCTAACTGTTGGACAGCATGTCTTTCCAGTTTGTTTGGATAGTGCCTGTTTCACGTCTGTCCACTCCAACAGGACTCTGCGCACTCGCCATTGTAGTGTAGTGCACAAAAAAGTGTCCCTGGCAGATGGCCACTAATGATACTTTATCGCGGTGCGAATTGTGCAATTCCAAGGTGCGAAGTTTAGACACTGTTTGGTTACAGAGTTCTCCACACAACTGGAACACAATATAGCGGGATGTGCTTCGTGCTTGGCTTTCAGCCTTTTGTGTTGCCTTATGGATAGCTGCAAAAGTATCAGACGAGATGGTGAGCAACAGCAGTACGGCTACGCCGCATGCCACAGACGACTTTGAAGAATTCTTTGAGTCAGCTTTTTTCTGGAGAAATCACTCGCCACCCGCGGATCCAAGTGGTGTATTTTGACCTTTTTCTCATGGGTGTTTTACAACGTTTGGCGTTCACTTCTATACAGCATCACCATATCCGTAGGCATGCACCGTTTGTCGAGGCAAATGTGTCTCTTGCTTCGACATCCCCTGTACTCCAACCAGTTTTGTACGCGTGTACTGTACAGCTGCAAAAATTTGAATTCCCAAGACAAATAGAGCAAGTGCAAGTAGTGAGAAGTAAAAAACAAGCTCAGAATGCGGTGGCAATCTCATGGGCAACAAAAATGACAGTGTCAATGTGCTTCAAGATGCTGTGGGAATGGCCAGCAAAGCAAGCGCTTGGAAGCGCTTGTACTCCTGCGCATCCCACAGCCTGTCCCCACAATAGGAGTACCGCCATGCAAATGTTGGGAGAGAATAAATCAAGTTAGCAACAGTTTGCGTTCGCGCGTAAGTACTCAGTGTATCTGGAGCCAAAAGGTACTTTTCCTGTCGAGCTAAGGGACACACAATCTGGTCGCAGAAAACGAAGGCCGTCTTTCATATGCTTATGCCAAGGGCTAGGTCACAATACTGCGGGCTCTTGCCTCAGTGAAATCTCGATAAAATAATCACCGCTGCTTGCAACAGCAAACAGCTTGGTAACGTCAGGCAATGCCATGGCAATGCCACATGAACCAAGCATACAGTCTGCAGAACGATGAAAGCATATTGGCGCCAAGTGTTTTCGGGAAATTTTCGGCTCTAGAAACGGCAAGGCTTTGGTTCAAGAATCGCCCAATGTGACCACGAACACTGCAAGATAGTTTCCAGAAAGCGCGTTACGCTTGCACGTGATCTCGAAAAAGTTTGCTGGGTCAGAGATCGATGGCATATCTGCGCCAGCACTGCGCCTCGCAAGTGGGTCTGTTTCCCCAGTTTTTTACTTTGCCTGGTAAAACTCACGCTCTCGCATCACACCTCTAGGTTCTTTGTGTTTTTTTGATTTGGCGACTAGACAAGCGTTGTGCGCTTCATGCTAGTGTTCGCTAAGGCAATGGTGGTTGCAGTTTTGGTGTGTAGTTGCGCAACGGCATTGTAGGCGATTTGAAGTACGTTCTGCGTCGCCACACGAACACAGCACACAGGGTCACCGTTGCATCAGAGCTGTGGCTAGCACAGGTCGACGCTCTAATTCTAGCGTTTGCTGATAAATGAAGCTGGTACAAGTACAGACGTGCGGAAGACCCACTAAGAAATGTTGGTTTTCCCTCAAACACTGTGGACAACGCGTGCATAGTCGCCACTGCACGATAGCCAGTATGCGCAACGTAACTACTGAGTCCACGTAGCATACAAGCTGGAACACCAGAGGCATTAATGAAGCCGAGCAATGATTTTAAAATTCAGTTGTAGATTTGTATCAATCCACATTTGTTGTGTATGCCGCTGCGGAGAACAATTCAGCGTCTGGAAAGGCAAAGCACAAAAATTCATAAATCGCGTTGGCAAAACGAAGGCTTAAGAGAAAAGGAAACAAATAACTGCAGCACATTAAATGTCTCATGGGACGCACCATCTGGGTGCATTAAGAAATCTCGAGACTTCAGCGCACTTAACTATTTCTCAACCGCTGAATTAAGCATGCAGCTGTTTCAAAAAATCATTGCGAAATTAGAAACAGGACTGCACATGACTAGCTGTAAATAGATTAGCCGGTGAAAAAAGGCAGCTTTGTCCCGAACACACAGTCTAAATTTCCACATGTATATTTTAATGTTTAGCCGTTGTCAAGGCATTAGCACTTCGTCCGAGCTACACGTTTCACCAGCCATGCTTTGTGAATGCAGTTTAAATTTATGGCCAAATTAAGCATCTCCGCATGAAGTAATAGCGTGACCACGAGACAGCAGCACGCGACGTAGAAGACACTGGAAGATATATCAATTTCTACAAAATTACTCTGCAATGGTTTTTTATGATGTAGTGCACGATATAAAAGTTGTTTAGCAACGGGATCCTCCCAACTCAAGCTACGCCGTTGTACACAAAATGGCCTTTGTCCTGCGAGATAGCGTAATGCTGCATCGATATCAATCTACTTCGCATGTTACTCCACCCACCAACTTGCGAAGGACGTATCCTTATTTTAACCAAAACTCGTATGCATCAAAAGTGTTTTATGGGGAGGCATGCTTCGAAAAAAGTAAAGCAGAAAATGATTTTCTGGCCACGGCCATGTTCAACTTCTTGAAATCTTTCAATGCATCAAAGAAAAAGTCCCTTACTGGAAGAATGAATCACATTGCTCTTGTAGGATGCGCATAATGAACATGCAGAAAACGCCCTGCCAGGCGTGCTCTGCAAAATGCGAAGCAATAAACAGACGTCGTTTATTATTACTGTTTTCCGACGATCTGAAACGTTCCTGCAAACTGCATTTCCACCCCACATGTGCTGATAAATGGATAAGTCAAATTCAGCAGGTGATGGAACGCACGTACTGGCGCAATCACATAAGGCATCACTCGGTCGCATGAGCAGCAGTATGGTTACTCATCATTAAAAGAAGCGATACTTCCAGCAAAGAACAAAAACAATATGACGGATGAATATCTTTTAAAGCAGAAAGCTGCGAACCTACTGTTAATGTAATGCACTAACTTGTTGCCGCTGCCCAAAACGAAACGTTCTCTATAGGAGGGTTTTCAACATTGCTCGTGATACAATTTCCTCGCAATGCTAGGGAGCAACACGCAAATTATAAAGTTCAATCCATGCTTACGTCCTGCTCAGAAGCATTGCAAAGTAGCTTCTGCCTTTGCATGCATAGCAAATAAAAGGACATGGCAAGAACACCTGATGCACGACAGGACAAAGTGGTAGCAGCTCATTGAAGTTCTATGTGGCTTCCAGCAAAACATTGCCGCAGAGACCTTAGATGGTGCTTGATTTAACCTCTACAATCCTCTCCTACATACTTTCTGTTAAGCCATGACGCTAGAAATCGTTCCTGCTAGGAAAGATGTCAGGTTTCGCTCCTCCGACACAAGTGCAGCTGCATGCAGTTTTGATTCCAATCTAGGGCGACATTCTCCCAGTCACAACATTCCACTGCTGTTGATTTGTGGTATCCGGTGCCCTCTGCATGCTTTGCAACACAGAAAATCTCACGGAGTTTGCGATTTCACAAGGTGATGTCAATGCTGGATACAACTGAATGCTTATTGGCAGCAAAACGGCGCGCAGCAGCCTCCTGATAGGGCTGCCTAACTATTTGTGCATGGCTCGCATAAAAAACGACTCACCAGCTAAGCATTGAAGTTTATTTGATGCAGCCCACGGATATGTCAAAATACAGTAGTAGTCCAAAAGTAAAAAATTGTCCGAAGACATGGCATTGGAGATGATGTGCTTATCTAGATAAAATCAGGAAGATCCCGTTGTTATGTGCTGAGGCACGTGGAGAGTTGGAAAAAAAAAATTCATTGCTCTGCAAAAATGAAGTGTAGAGCCACCGGTCAACCGAAAGCGTTTTGCACATAAAGACTTTTTGGTCAAAAAAATTCTGATCAAGCACCAGAGAAGAAAACAAACAGACAAAGGAAAACCCAAGGCGCGCCGGTTGCAGTGCTGCACGCATAGGTGCTCATACCGTTCATATGGTTGATGCAAGGCTAGAAATGCAATATTAATCAAAGAATAGCCGTTTCAGTTGTACATTTACGTAAAAAGCATGTATTTAAATATTTTAGATTCATGCTACATTTTTTTGCCAACGTAGATCCTTTTCATCTTTTGACCGAAAATAGCCGCGGTCAATCTCTTCCCCATAGAGCGTACCACCTAAGTCAGAAAAAGACGTGAAAGAAACGTGAATAAGCACCTCAAATATGACGTATGATTCAAGCACAAAATACGAATAGAGAGCAGCGCAGAGTGATGTTGGAAAAATGCTGGGAATGACATCCCCAAATTTCGCAAGCTTCAGTCGCCTTCGTAGGCAACAAGCCTACTAAAGATAGATGCTTCCGCAAGCTCACATCCTTTGCATTGCTGCCATCCAGGAAAATCGCAAGCTTCAATAAACTGTGTTGATAACTAATCTTAGGGGCGTCTTGGTAATAATATAATGTCTACGGAATACACAAATCACGCTAATACTCCGAATTAGAGGCACATCGAGTCATCCGCACCATTGCATTTTCTGGAAAATTTCTAAATCAGCTGAAAGTACTGGAAAACCCACGTCCTGCACAACTACTCTAAAATTTCAGATTTCGCTCCCTTCGAAGAGACACAAAGCAAAATTTTTTTGAGCCCCGCAGGCTGACAATTATAAGCAATATCTGCGACACTGAATGACTTGCTTGGACGCACGAACAGTTTTTGATTGCCTTCAAAAAGAGCTTCCAATCACGTCGATAGACTGGCAGCAGTATCTTCATATTCCCAGCCGAGTCCTGGAACTGTGGGACCGAGCTGCGCATCAAATGCATCCTAGCCTTAAAGTCTCTTTGGTCAACCAGGCAATGCCGAAAACGGTTGCCTCAACACAGCAAATATTCGCTGCACAAACGCCAAACGCTCCCTAAGCCTCGGGCACTTCAGCTCCGCAAAACCGCCGAACGTTGTGTGGCGCAGTCGAAGGAAGTCGCTGCGTTCGTGTTCAAATACACGAACCGCAGCAGCAGTAAGTTTCAGACGTATCATCTTGGCAGACCTGTAATGGCACACGCCAGTTTTTTGCTCACGGTTTTCCCAGTCAAATCAAAAGCGACAAAGCATGTGCCTATATGGAGCATTTTAGGGTAGCAATGCGTACGCATGTCGACATAATCCACTACTAGCAGATGGCTCGATGCACAATTTGCATGGCGCATTTTCTGTACGACTCCATCATAGAAACAATACTGTTTCTGCGACCCATTTTCCCCGCAACAAAGAACACACCAAGAGTGTGTTCATTTCACTAAGCTTTCGCTAATGGATTGCATGGATACTGCGCCGAAGATGGAGGTTCTCACGTGAATAAACATACTGCATGCTTAGGAACACACATAAAAGCTAATGGTATGATTCTTCTCTATCGTAGAGAATTATTATACTTGAGGGCCTGCATGGATTAAAATTGCTCCGCATGCATCCATGTTCCGGTTTAGCAATTTTGTTGCAATGAGTTTTATTCGGAAACTCTTTGAACGAAGCTTTGCACTTCACAAAGGAGTCCACGTTCATTCATTGCCTGACATTTCTGCACATGTACGGCAGCTTGCGGGCCGCGTGTCCCATTCTTACTTTGGATACGTTCTAATGCACCAATGATAGCATGAGCCTTCAAAATGTCGCGTTCCCGGCGAATAAAAATCGTCTTACCAGCTGTTTGATTGATCAGGTGCCGACAAGGTGTCATGAGGATTCACGGTTGTCTTTTATTAAGTAGGAGGAAGTCTGCGCAGGTAAACATTCTGGAACTCCTATCAATGGTTACATGTAGAAAGAAACATTCAACTTCTGCCTATTGAGTACAGCAGCGGCAGGCTACAAATGAATATAACATGGACACAAGAGCGCCTTACCATAAGGCGCTCTTGTGTCCATGTTATATAGGGAATGCTGTCCAATTTACAGGCAACGAACGTCTTTTTTTCCTAGTACAACTGGCGTGAATTCACGCTCGGGCATATTGGCATATCTCACGCCCTGTCAAAACGTCGAAATATTGCAGACATAAGAAGCGCCTGTGAATTTCGAAGGCACTCCGTCGACTGCACACGTACTGTAAAAATTAAGGACGCTCTTGACGCCATCGGCGCTTACAGAAAAATATTATATAATGCGCAAGTTTTTAAAATAGCAAGACAGAGGGAAAAGGCATGGATATTTTAAAGGATAAGCCATGCGGTGGAGTTCGGCATGCCAATACGAAGTGGAATTTCTCATGTTGTATGTAAAGGCCCCCGAATAGATCGCATTGGTAGTTCTCAATAGTTGCAGTTAGTTTGTTCACTTACACGATGAGCGAATGAATTGTAGCGTACACAAAAAGTATGCGAGCACATGCAGAATGTTCGTCACAGATTTTTCATGAGCTAACTACTTCACTACAGCTCAACACCGAACTGTGGGAACTGCATAGGCTAGATATCATGTATGGTAAGCAGCACGCAGCAGCGCAAATATGCAATGCAAAATATGCAGGCCCCAAAAAATACCAGAATTGTGCAAATACAGGGCATTACGCGGGGAATCGCATACAGAACCGTAAAATACCATATCTGCCGTAGCAAAATGTATCGGAGCATTGACCAAGGACTGACTAACCTACTGTGGTACAGTTGACAAAAGCACGCTGTCCTGACTCCAACCCATCCACACCAGCCTTTAATAAAGCTTCCACGCAAAAAACTTTTTTGCGTCCCATTCTCTTCAACATATCCAACGACCACAAAAAAAATTCTGAATAATGATGCAACACTACTGTGCTAATAATCGGCTTCGCAAAGCTAGAAAGTCTGCATTTGTTAGCAAACAGGAGAAGTTAGTTCGGGCTGTCTCCGAATGAGTAGGAGCTGAAATAGTTGTAATGTATTGGCCAACCATCATTGCCTTGGCTGCAAATTCAAAACGTACGACTTACAAGAATGTTTTTTTCAAGCAAGCTAAACACAGTCATCCCACATTTTGCGTAAAGCTATGACGCATTATGTAGCCTGCCAGACACGAAGAAACACACCATAGCGGCACTGCACATCTGCCGAAGAGCAGTGGGGCGTTCTTTGAGCGACAAGCATGCTAGACCGAAATGGGAGCGACTATGCGTGGGCGAAAGTAAATTATCACGTCTGCTAATACAGACGTGCCAAGCACAGCCAACTTAGTGGCTTTTGTATATCCGCCCATTTCCATATGCAAAAGCTGCTCGCAGCCCCCAACTCGAGAGCTGATTGCCACCATTTCTGCGGTGAACGCGCCACTGGCTCGGAGAAAAAAAGGGTAAGCCATAACCTCTTCTTATCGCACACAGAATTATACAGCACTGTTGGAGAGCTATAGCAAACGTAATACAATAATAGGCTTTGCTTTCTACAGGGCCAGGGCTAAGTGGCAGTAGTAACGATCATGACTAAGCGTGCATGAAGATAGGGAGGGCTTGGACGCTGATTCACGGTCTTCATTTTTTATTGCTGGCAAGGCAGTAGTAATTGACAAAAAACAGGCTGTGGCATTTTTTTGCTTGCAGAAATAGAAATGGTGCTCGCTCCTGAGTTCTGCTGCGTGCGGCGCGGCAGACCTTACGTCCTGCAGCCGCAGCCCATACAGAACGCCAAATATGGTTGGATGAGTACTTTTTGGATTTAAAAAAATGTATTTCGCTTTGCACTTCATGAAAACGGGTATATGACCTGGGCATTCTTAGCTAATGAGATAAACAAGCGATTTCCTGCACAAAAGCAGGGCTGCAAGACAAGCAAGCGTGTCTCCTTCAATACGCGTAACATCCACACACTTTTGTACACCATTTGGTCGAAGTTGAGTACCTGCTGGGTGCAGCGAGGCAAACCTTACGCCCTGCAGCCCATATCATGAACATGCAGTGCGCCAAACGTGATTGGATGCGATGGGCATGTATCATAATATTCTTGATTTGCACGAATGAAGCCAGTTTTAACCGCCGGAAGGCTAGACAAAATAACTACCACATAGTCGATTGTCAGGGTGCCTAGACAAACACCGGAAAGGGTCATATCGGCATACACTCTGTGTGCGTGGAACCGTTGTTGGGGCATAAGGCTTGATCCAATTAACTACGAATACATAATATTCATGCTGTGCAACCGCAACCTATTTATCAAGGGTCGATGCACTGAAAAATAGAGCAATGTAAGGACAGCTTTCAAATTTACCGAAAAACAAAAAAGAAAACGTCTGGAGGCTTCATGCCGGACTCATCCAAATGTCAACGCATGAGGAATTGCTCAACCCATCTTTCAAGTGCAAGCAGATGCGCAAAAAGTAGGATTTACGTCGTTCTGTGTCCTGTATGCCACTTTTACAGACTCAAAAAAGTAGATAAATGCTTGGACAAATGCTTGAAGACTGTACGTTGCATGAGACTATCTCCAAACAGCCACATATTTGAATCCATACCTTGCCGAGAAAGATAACTGATCGGCCTCCTGAGACATCGCGCCGCTTCACCAACAAGTGGTCCAGCTAGATGCAAACGCCAGAACAGTATCAGGTTCTTGTTTTGAAGCCTTCTTCGCAATAGATAATCAAAAGGCTCTCAAATGTATACGTTGGAATAGTCATGAGGCTGCATTCAGACGGGACTTGGACTTCACACTTAATGCTGGCGGCGCCATCGTATGGAGAAGCTGCGAGGCATTATTTTTCATGTTTTAACAGGTATATTATTTGTGCACTTTTCTGAGACAGGACGATAGTTTTGCCGAAAACAGGTGGGCCTCAGTTGTTCTGTAACAGAAACGATGTTTCATTTGAGGGAAACTTTATGAAGCGTACAGGTTGTATGCGTGAGGCCGTGAGGCCCAATCAATTCAAGCTACTTATTTGAGCGGAATATTAACGACTTCTAGCGCCCGAGCCATAGCGTGTGCTGCACCCAACTTAGCACGTATTATGCTTGCTTATGTCATAGCACGAACACGCACAATTGGAACGACGTGGGACCCCTGTGTGGCACTCCAGCCCTGCGTCCGGAATCACTCTGGCTTCGTTGTATCACAGGCTGCCACCAAAAAAATGCCGGTAGCCGATAAACACATTAAAAACTGGATCGAGGCACTTGGAAAGCTGATGTCTCCTAGAACTGTCTCTGATCAAACTGAAATTCTAAGCAAATCACTAGCGCCTCACTATTCTCGGAATGTAGCTAGACGCTGAAGCTGTGAAACGTTGATCGGGTGCAAATCGCTGTTTAGGAATGATGCAACTCTCTTAAGCTTGGAATGAACATATGGCGGGCATCATCATTTAAACAGCCTTGAAATTGTGCGAGCCTTGGGAATTTCTGGCGTGTGGTGACGCGCTTACATCAAAAGCCACGTTGCCCTTCCGAGTAAGACCAAGTAAAGCCCGACGTTTGCTTGAATCAGAATTTGCGCACATCCAACTAGCTGTACAGGCCGCCCTTGTGCTTAATGCAAGTCATCTATCTCAAAGACTCTGCTTTAAGAGGAACGTTCCACCGTGTCACAGGAGTAGTTTGAGGAAGACACAATGTGCAGCTTCTGATGGAGCCTTAGTTCACATGGTGAAGCGCATCGCTTCGCAAATAACAGAAATGCTGCGGGACAAACACCAGCGAAACTCTTAAAGAGTGCCTTGGCAACTTGAATTCGCTTCGCTT
>NW_013651940.1:0-7500 GCF_000499385.1 Eimeria necatrix | reverse complement strand
AATTGGAAAACGCGCAGCCGGGAGAGAGTTTTGAGGGTTTGGCCCACAGCGTCAACAACACGTATTTGTTGCTGCTGGACCATGCGCAGCTTGTGAGCGGCGTAGTGGCCCCTAAACCCTAAACTAGGGTTTAGGGTTTAGGGTTTAGGGTTTGACTTTGGCAGCGCAGCTTGGGGCGTGCGGTAGAGACCGCACTGCTTCGAGCCTAGGGTTTGGCGATTTACCTTCAGCATCCAGCGCTGGCGCCTCTGCACATGAGTAGCTCCGATCTGGGGTTTGGGGTTTAGGGTTTAGGGTTTAGGGTTTAGGGTTTAGGGTTTAGGGTTTGTGCGGTTCAGTACTTCTTGGACACTCACGAGTCTTGGCTGCCTTCCTTCACAGCTGAGGACGGCTTGGTCCTGAACAGCTACGTGCCTTCAATGCTGGTGAGCCATTTTAGGGTTTAGGGTTTAGGGTTTAGGGTTTAGGGTTTAGGGTTTAGGGTTTAGGTTTAGTTCAGTGGAGGTGCGCCCAACGGTAGCGAGACAGTCCGCCCCTCTTCGCAAACCCCACTAGCCTCAGCAGCAGCAGCAGCAGCATAGCAGCAGCAGCACAGCAGCAGCAGCGCAGCAGCAGCAGCGCAGCAGCACAGCAGCAGCAGCACAGCAGCCCCCTGCAGTAGCCCCTGCCCAGAGCAGCACGTCGTCCAGCAGCAGCAGCAGCAGCAGCAGCAGCAGCAGGTCTCACAGAGCAGCTACGGGGACGGCGCGAAGCGCAGCAGCAGCGCCGCCCCCTCCGCAGCAGCAGCAGCAGCAGCAGCAGCAGCTGCTGCTGCTTGTGCTGCAGCGCGTGCCCCTGGAAGGCCCCCGAGTCCGCTTTTGCTTCTCCATTCCCGAAAAAGGGAGGTTTGCTTTGCTGCTGCTAAACGGAGACGGACTGGACTTGAAGCTGCAAGGCACTGTCTCCTTTTGGGGGCCGCAGCAGCAGCACTTGTCGCTGGAGCAGCAGCTGCTGCCGCAGGCAGCAGCAGCACTCATGGCCCTCAACCTCCTCGCGTAAACCCTAAACCCTAAACCCTAAACCCTAAAACCTAAACCCTCCACGAGGGCACCGGCACTCGCGGGGCGAGCTCGAGGCGCCACCGCGCGGCCTGCAGGCGCGCTGCGGAGGCGCGGGAGGGCAGTTAGGGTTTAGGGTTTAGGGTTTAGGGTTTAGGGTTTAGGGTTTAGGGTTTGTGGTTTGCAGGGCCGTGGTGTTGTGCGTGTGCCAACTGAGTCTGTGGAGGGGCCGAAATGGTTTTGTTTCTTTTTTATTTATTTTTTATTTCTTTCTTGCTGCTCTCGCGTTTGGACTGGACTGGAAACAAGCGGCCATTGTCCAAACCACCGGAAAGAGACCCGCGGCCCTTTGGTGAAGGTTTAGGGTTTAGGGTTTAGGGTTT
Source organism: Eimeria necatrix (assembly GCF_000499385.1). Lineage (NCBI taxonomy): Eukaryota > Apicomplexa > Conoidasida > Eucoccidiorida > Eimeriidae > Eimeria > Eimeria necatrix. The sequence goes on along the minus strand of NW_013651940.1, from coordinate 6,080 downwards.
AGGGTTTGGGGTTTAGAGGGCTCAGGGGTTAGGCTGGAGACAAGCTGCTATTATGCAATCCAGGGGAAAAAGACTCGCGGAACTCTGGTCAGAGACGAGCGTTTAAGGTTTAGGGTTTAGGGTTTAGGGTTTAGGGTTTAGGGTTTAGGGTTTAGAGGTTAACAAGCCACGGGGAAGAGACCCGCTGCCCTCTCGTCAGAAACGAGGGTTTAGGGTTTAGGGTTTAGGGGTTACGGTTTAGGGTTTAGGGTTTAGAGTTTAGTGGGGCTCTGGGATCAGGGTTTAGGGGTTAGACTACAGCTATTGTAGAAGCCACGGGAAAAGGACCAGTGGCAGTCAGCAGCGAGGGTTTAGGGTTTAGGGTTTAGGGTTTAGGGTTTAGGGTTTAGGGTTTGCGTTGTTTTTGCAGGGTGGCGTCTCGTCTGATGCGGAAGCTGCAGGACGTGCTGCAGCTGCTGGTCTTCATTTTTGTCTCTTTAGGTAATCACTTTAGGGTTTAGGGTTTAGGGTTTAGGGTTTAGGGTTTAATTTTGAACAATTCAGTAATTTTTTAATTTAAAAAACTCATAAAGACATATAAAGCAGCAGCAAACGCTTTGCTGCTGCATCTGGCTGCTGCTGCTGCCTCCCCACGCTGGGGGCCCCTAAGCAGCATCTAGGGGCCCCTCGGGGGCCCCTCGGGGGCCCCTTGGGGGCCCCTCGGGGGCCCCTTGGGGGCCCCTTGGGGGCCCCTCGGGGGCCCCTCGGGGGCCCCCGGGGGCCCCCAAGCAGCACGTGGGGGCCCCAGGGGCCCCGAAGCATTGAGGGGCCCCCACGGGGGCCCCTAGGGGCCCCCAGGCGTGTAGGTGTCCCCAGGGGCCCCCAAGTATCTGGGGGGCCCCCCGGGGCCCCCACTTATCTGGAGGGCCCGCAGGGGCCCCCAAGCATCTGGGGGGCCCCCAGGGGCCTCGGGGGCCCCCAGCCCCCAGGGGCCCCCCAAAGGGGTTATGGGAACTTTTGGGGCCTTAGGGGCCCCCTGAGGGCCCCCAGGAGGTTTGTGGGGGCCTCTGCTGGACCCTAGGGTTTCAAAAGGGTTTTGGGGGCCCCTGAGGGTTTAGAAGGGTTTGGGGAGACCTCTAGGGTTTAGAAGGGTTTTGGGGGGCTTTATGCGGGTTTGCCGATGCCATTTTGTGCTTCAAATGGTCAATTCCTGTTTTTCAGGGTTTAGGGTTTAGGGTTTAGGGTTTAGGGTTTAGGGTTTAGGGTTTAGGGTTTAGGGTTTGCTGCAGGCTTTCGCATCGTGCGGCAGCGGCTGTCGCGGCTGGAAATTCAGTTTGTTGCAGGGCTTGGAGTCATATCTCTCTATTTGGGGGTTTTCGAAGTGCTGCTGGGGGGTTTCCAGGTAAACCCTAAACCCTAAACCCTAAACCCTAAACCCTAAACCCTAAGCCCTACGTGCTAGACCCTAAACCCGACACGCTGAACCCTAGACGCTAAACCCTACGCGCTGATGCCCGCTTTGGATCAGGGCTTGGCAGATGTGGATTTCGCTCGAGAAAAGCTAGGGTTTAGGGTTTAGGGTTTAGGGTTTAGGGTTTAGGGTTTAGGGTTTTCTTTCGTGTTTCTGCCATCGGGATTGTTTTTAATTTCTAATTCTGCATTATCTCTTTCTAACAATTTGTCTCACCTTTTGCTGCTGCTGATTATCTAAATTAAAGCTTTCATGAATATCCCAAACCCTAAACCCTAAAAAGTGGTTCTCGAAACCCTAGGGGCCCTCAAAACCCCTTTTAAAACCCTAGGGGGCCCCCAAGACCCTGGGGGCCCCCCGAGACCCTGGGGGCCCATGGGGGCCCCCAACGAGGGTACTAGGGTGCCCCAAGGGGGCACCCCAAAACCCTTTTTTAGGGTCTGGGGCCCCCCTTTGGGTGGGGAAGAAAAGCAGCAAAGCAGCAGCAGCAGCAGCAGCAGCAGCAGCACCAGCAGCAGCACCAGCAGCAGCAGCAGCAGCAGCAGCAGCAGCAGCAGCAGCAGCGCTGGGGTGTTTTGAGTTCAGGAAACGAGATATATATTTCATGCTGCGGGTTATGTGAGGGTTCTGATAGCCATTCATTCCAACATTGTTCTCCTCCATGTAAACCCTAAACCCTAAACCCTAAACCCTAAACTCTAGGCGCGCCGCAGGGCCCGAAACCGGGACCTACACTCGCCGCGGCGGCTAAACCCTAAACCCTAAACCCTAAACCCTAAACCCTCAGTCTAATGCGGGTCCTCGGGAGGGTTTGAGGAGCGCACAAGGGGAGCTTGGCGGTCCCGTGCGGCAGGGGTTTAGGGTTTAGGGTTTAGGGTTTGGGGTTTTGCCGCAGAACCAAATCGCAGACTCGAGTCTTTCCCCTGCTGTTGCGGAGCTCTACCCAAAACTTGCGGCTTACCAGTAAGGGTTAGGGTTTAGGGTTTAGGGTTTAGAACCTAGGGTTTAGGGTTGGGGACGGACCATGAGCTTGCTGCTGCTGCTGCTGCTGCTGCTGCTGCTGCTGCTGCTGGGCCTTCATCTGCTGCTGCTGATCAAGTGAGGTGTATAGACAGCTGGGGCCCAAGAGGCGCAGAAGATGCCTAAACCCTCGAAAGGGGTTTTGGGGTGTACGTACACCTGGAGTGTCTTGGAGTGTGTGGGGTGTACAGACACCCGGGAGTGTGTGGGGTGTTTAGGGTGTACAGACACTTGGAGAGTGTGGGGTGTATAGACACCTGAGACTGTGTGGGGTTTGTAGACACTGGAAGGGTGTGGGGTGTACATACACCTGGAGTGTGTAGGGTGTACATACACCTGGAGTGTGTGGGGTGTATATACACCTGGGAGTGTATAGGGTGTATATACACCTGGAGTGTGTGGGGTGTATATACACCTGGGAGTGTGTGGGGTGTACGTACAGCTGGAGTGCGTGGGGTGTACGTACACCTCGAGAAACTGGGGTGTACGTACACCTCGAGAAACTGAGGTGTACATACACCTGGAGTGTGGGGGGTGTACATACACCTGGAGTGTGTGGGGTGTACATACACCCTAAAGCGTTTGGGGTGTACGTACAGCTGGAGCGTTTGGGGTGTACATGCACCCTAAAGCGTTTGGGGTGTACGTACACCTGGAGAGGGCGTGGGGAGTGGGCAGTGTGCTGCGCAGTGGGGTGTACAGACAGCCGGGCTTTGTGCATGCGTTTGCAGGCGTTTTCGTTGGTTATTTTTTGGATTTTTGTTGAAGCCAGTTTTTTCAGTTTTCTTCAAAGTTTCTCTTTTGGGGCCCATTTACGAGCAGCTGCTTTCTTGGGAAGAATACATCTTCGTCCTCGTCGAAAATGCTGCCGACTTTGCTGTTCTTGCTGCAGTCAGACGCTGCTGCTGCTGCTGCTGCTGCTGCTGCTGCTGTTGCTGCTGCTGCTGCTGCTTTTTGTTCCGCCTCTGCTGTGTGTGGTTTGCTGGTCTGCCTCTGCTGCTGCCTCTTCCAGTCCTCTGCTGCTGCTGCTGCTGCTGCTGCTGCTGCTTTTTCCTATCCGCTGCCGCATCTGCTGCTGCTGCTGCTGCTGCTGCTGCTGCTATCTTTTGCAGAAAGCGTTTTGCCTTTTTATTTTTGTTTTCTTTTAATTTCTTTTTCATCTTTTTGTTTTTTTTCCCCCGCAGCTTTGTTGGGACTTCGCGCCCCCGAAGTCCTTCAAGGTGTTACAGGTGAGGCTGCGGTGTACGTACACCTGAGCACCTGGGAGCGCGCGCGTCGTTTCTGGACTCTTTCTGAGGAATTAATTCATTTATTTGTTTTTAAATGCAAATAAATGAATTAATTTTGGAAATTAATTCATTTATTTGCTTTATTTGCGCAGATTATGAACTCCGAGACGGAAAACCGAAACTCCGCGCCGAGAGAACTGGAGTGGGAGGACTGAGTTGGGGTGTATGTACAGCTCGCGCGCGAACCCCGGGGTGGTTGCATGCGCAGTTTTTCAATTATAAATATTTATTGAGGAATAAATGAATAATAATAAATAAATAAGCGAAAAGGTGTTGTGAAAATGAAATAAAATGCACTTATTTACTCCTTCAACTGTCTTTTCTTCTGTAGCAGATCTTCTGAAATGAACTTTCCAAAAACTGCCAGCGGCTGTTTGCTGGGGTGTCTAGACAGCTTTCCAAGAAGCCAGAGTCCAAAAAAAGAACTTTCATTTTCATTTGTAGATCACAAATAAAATAAAAAGTTGTTTATTTATTTTCCCTTTTTAAATGCCTTTTTAGACGAATTAAATTAATTAGTTCTGCATATTTCAAAACAAATTAAACTTGTTATTTAGTTTTGCATTTTGTCCGCCTTTTGCTGCACATTTTGTTTTTGGAAAATGGAAAATGCATTTAAATGCATTTAAATGAATTGAAAAATAAATCCAATTAATTCAATTCATTTAAATGCATTTAAATGAATTGAAAAATAGATCCAATTAAATCCAATTCAAAATATTTCATTCCATTCGCCCTGGTGGTTTCAAAAACGAAAAGAAAACGGCGGAAACAGACAAGACACCGGCACCTAAACCCTAAACCCTAAACCCTAAACCCTAGCGACTTTTGGGCCGTCGGGAGAGGATGCTTGGCGAAGTCTTTGGCCGCCCTGTGCCTCTGCGCCTCTAAACCCTAAACCCTAGTTGGCAGCAGCGAGCGCTAAACCCTAAACCCTAATTTTCGGCGCTGAGCTGTAAACCCTAAACCCTAGTTGAGAGCACCGAGCTCTAATCCCCGAACCCTCGTTAACAGCACCTAACCCTAAACCCTAAACCCTAAACCCTAATTTTGGGCCCCGAGCTATAATTCCTAAACCCTAGTTGACAGCGCGAGCTCTAAACCCTAGTTGACAACAGCGATCCCCAAACCCTAGTTGACAGCAGCAGCACCGAGATGTAAACCCTAAACCCTAAACCCTAGTTGACGGCACCAAGAGCCCAAACCCTAAACCCTAGTTGAGAGCGGTGCGGTGCAAACCCTAAACCCTAGCTGACAACGCGGCGGGTACACACAGCGGTTAATTGGGTTTCAAATTAGGGTTTAGCAAAACTGGAAAAGAAATTAGGGTTTAGAAGAAGAAGACAGCGAGGCGAAGAAGAAGAAAACACTCGAGGGTTTAGGACGAGGGTTTAGGAAAACCCTGAGGGTTTGATTTCAATATCTTTGCGGAATTTGCTGGCGAGCTTTCCCGGGTTTTCTGCTGCTGGCGCTGCTGCTGGGGCTTCCAAAAGGCCCACTTGAGTGTTAAAAAGCAAAAAGAAAAGAAATAATAAATAAATAAAAGTGAAAGTTCCTTTTTTGGCGGTTTGGGGGCGCGGCGGCGGCCCGCGGGTTGCGGTGTATCGATGCTGGGGTGTCTATACACCCCAGCGCGGCGGCGCGGAGGCGGCGAGCGGCTCCGCGTCGCCTCTGAGGCTTTCAAAAGAATTAAAAGATAAAAAAAAGGAAATAATTTGCGAAAAAGGATCTTTTGCGGACTTTCCGCGGCGCTTTCCTCGTCGCTGGACGGGCGGCGCCGAGAGGTGTCTGCGTTGAGGTGTATGTACACCCGGGAGCTGCCTGTACACCCCAACTAGCTGCTTCGCAAAAGCCGCGAAAGCTGGAGCTCTCAAAAGCACTTCATTAAACGCTTTTAGGGTTTAGCAGCAGCAGCGCGGGCGCGAAGAAGGAGGGGCCCCGGACCGCTGCCGCTCCTGCAGCAGCAGCAGCAGCAGCAGCAGCAGCAGCGGCGCTGCTGCTGCTTCTCGCGCCGCCGCTGCAGCAAATTGAGTTCTCTTTGAACTTTTGAAGTGGATTTGCTTTTGGCTTTTGCGGCTTGGCGTTGGAAGCAGCTGTATAGACACCCGAGCGGCGGCAGGCACTCCGGGTGTATGTACACCTGGGCTTTTCCGGCGGTTTGCTGCTGCACTTGCCGGCAGGTCTTCCGCGTGGCTTTTGGGTTTAGGGCCTTTGCTGCTGCTTCTCTCGGAGCCTTTCGCGAAGATGTGCGGCCACGACAGCAGCAGCAGCAGCAGCAGCAGCAGCAGCAGCAGCAGCAGCAGCAGCAGCAGCGGGCGGGA
>NW_013651939.1:5000-10168 GCF_000499385.1 Eimeria necatrix | reverse complement strand
TGGTACTGGGGGGGCGGGGGGGGCTGGTAGTACTGCTGCTGCGGCGGCGGCTGCTGCTGCTGCTGCTGCTGCCGCTGCTGCTGCTGCACCTGAGCAGCAGGATGCACTGGCTGCCCGTACTGCGGCGGCGGGGCCTGGTAGGCTGGCTGCTGCTGCTGGTAAGTGGGGGGCGGCGCGTAGTTTTGCTGCTGCTGCTGATAAGCTGGGGGTTGCTGCTGCTGCTGGTAGCTGGGCGGCGGCGGCTGCTGCTGCTGCTGCACGTACCGCTGGTCTCCCGCGTAGTAGGCTTGCTGCGGCGGCGGCGGCGGCTGCTGCTGCTGCTGCTGCGGCTGCTGCTGCTGCTGCTGCTGCTGCTGCCGCGCGTCCTGCGCATATGCGTACTGAGCAGCAGGCGGAGGCGGAGCAGCGTAGCCCGCAGCTGGGGGCTGCTGGTAGGCCTGCTGCTGCTGCTGCTGCTGCTGCTGCGGCGGGGGGGGGCTGGGCGGCGTGTACTGCTGCTGCTGCTGCTGCGGCGGCGGCGGCGGAGGGCCCCTGGGGATTGCTGCTGGGTCTGTGGGCATGTATTCAGGGGGGGGGGCAGCCTGCAGCAAAAAGCGAAAAGTTGAAATTAAAAGAAATGAAAATTAAATGAAGTGAGGACAGCAGCAGCAGCGCCGCGCGGAGGTGTACGTACACCGCAGGGACTCAGCGGGAAGCGCCGCCAAAGCTGCAGCAGCAGCGCCCCTGGATGTGCAAACTACGGCTAACTGCTGCTGCTGCTGCTGCTGCTGCTGCTGCTGCTGCTGCTATGGCTCACCTGAGGCGGCGGCTGTGCCGCGAGCGCCGCTTGGTCGGGCCCTGCGAGGCAGCAAATGGCAGCAGCAATAGCTGCTGCTGCTGCTTGCATCTGTCCCCTCATGGTGCGCTGCTGTGTCTCTCCAGCGGTTCACTGCTGCTGCTGCTGCTGCTGCTGCTGCTGCTGCTGCTGTGGCTGTCTCGCCTCAGGCCCGAGCGTTAGTGCTGCCGCCCCGAAGCAGACAGGCTCATAACAACTGCTGTTGCCCTTTTGTTAAATAGGCAAGCTTGGAAAGACGGAAAGAGGCGCTGCTGCTGCTGCCGCTGCTGCTGCCGCCGCTGCTGCTGCTGCTGCTGCTGCTGCTGGCTGCTGGCCCTGGGCCCCCGTGTCTCTGCTGCAGCTGCGGAGGGCCGCGCCGCTGTCTCCTGCTGCTGCTAAAGCGTAATGTTAAATATTAAATTAATTTTCTGCTGCATGCGTTAGACGAGCAAGCCTCCGCAAGACAGCTGTTGCTGCTGCCTCACTCACTGCAGCAGCAGCAGCAGCAGCAGCAGCAGCCCTGCTGCTGGCTGCCGACCAGCGCGTTCACTATGAACGGGCCCCTGCATTGGTTTGTACTGCTGCTGCTGCATCAAATGGAGAAATGCATGCGTTTAAAAATAATTATTTAATTAAATTTAAATTAATTAATATTTTACATGATAAGAAGGCCGGAAAGCCTCATCAGCTCAGCCAGAGTGTGGTAGGGGCTTTTTGCCTGAGGCGGCGCCCCTCAGCTGCTCCAGCCCTCTAGTGCAGCAGCAGCAGCAGCCGCTGCTGCCGCTGCTGCTGCTGCTGCTGCTGCTGCGATTTTGGGTTTTTGGGTCTCTCATCCTTTTCTTCTTTTCCGTTTGCTTCGCCGTCTCGATTTATTTAAACGAAAATGGGGGCGTGTAAGTCTGAGCTGCTGCCGGTGGGCGGCTGCGCCGTGCTGCGGGCTTTGCTGCAGCAGCCCACAAGGGTCTGCTGCTGCTTGCTGCTGCGCAGCAACGGACTTCTTTTTTGCTTGTTTTGTTTAATTTGTTGTTATATTTAATTTCTTGCTGCGCTGCTGCGTTTGGCTGCTGCTGGGGCCCTGGGAAGGGCGGGGAGGGGCGGGGCTGCTGCGTGGGGCGCTGCTGCTGCAGTTGTGTGCTGCTGCTGGCTGTATGCCTCTTTGTTTCTTTCTTTTGCATTCTCAATCTTGCTGCTTGTCCCTCTCCTTGCTCCCTCTCTCGCGTTCCCGTTGCTGCTGGCTCTCTGCCTCCCACAGTGCATGCAGACTTGGGCTGAGCAGCAGCAGCAGCAGCAGCAGCAGCTGCTGCTGCTGCTGCTGCTGCTGCTGCCGCCCGCCGCTTCCTGCGCGTCCGCGCAGCCCGCATGCTGGACTCTGGGTGCCTCCCCCGCTGCCCCGCAGCGCGCTCGCTGCAGCCGGCGCCACCCCGCTGCTGCTGCTGCTGCTGCTACTGCTGCTGCTGCTGCTGCTGCTGCTGCTGCTGCTGGTGTGCGCGGGCGCGGGTTGCTGCGGGGCGCGGGTGTTGCTGCTGCGGGTGGGGCTTTGCGGCTGCGGGTGGGGCTTTGCTGCTGGGGCTTTGAGGTCTTGCTGCTGCTGCTTCGAGGTCTTGCTGCTGCTGCTTCGAGGTCTTGCTGCTGCTGCTGGGCCTTGTGGGGTCTCGCTGCTGCTGCTGCTGCCTCGTGTGGTGTCTGCTGCTGCTGCGGCGCGTCGCCGCGGCGCGCACCTGGCGCCTCTTCGCGCCGTTTTCGCTGCTGCTGCTGCCCAGCAGCAGCAGCAGCAGCAGCAGCAGCAGCAGGTGCGTGCGTGTGCGGGCCGCAGCCGAACTCTGCGATTCGCAAGTGCGTGAGGGTCCAGCTGATCAAAAACGGCAAAAAGATAACAGCTTTCGTGCCTCGAGATGGCTGTTTGAACTACATCGACGAAAACGACGAAGTCCTCGTCGCTGGCTTTGGCCGCTCCGGCCACGCAGTCGGAGACATTCCCGGAGTCCGATTCAAGATCGTCAAAGTCTCCGGAGTTTCCCTCCTCGCCCTCTTCAAGGAGAAAAAGGAGAAACCCAGGTCTTAATCTGCTGCTCCAAAGGCCCCGGGGGCCCCAGGGGGCCCCGGGGGCCCTCCGGGGGCCCCCGGCGGACCCTGGGGCACTTCGGGGGGCCCCCGGGGGCTCCGGGGGAGCCCCGGGGGGCCCCAGGGGGCCCCCAGCTCGGAGCTAGCAGCAGAGGCGCTGCTGCTGCGGCGGGACGCTTTTGAATTAACGGTTGGGGAGGGCTGGAAGTGCTGTTGCTTTGGCTGAGTCGAGAGGAGTTGCTGCTGCTGGGCTGTTTAGGTTGCAGTTTATCTACTGAATTTGCAGTTCCTCGCGGCTTTCTTCTAGATCCTTAGTGCTGCTGCAGAGAAGTTGCTGCCTAGAACTCGCTGGTTGGTGTCAGTGAGGGTAGGCCCGGAGAACTGCGGGCAGTTCAGTTCTAGTTCGCGTCAGTTTTGCAAGTCGGAAAGCTGGGGCTGGGAAAGCGGCTCCGTAGGAGTGGCTCGGCCCCCAGTAGACATTTTCGTTACGCGAAAACGACTTAGTAATATTTTTGAGAAACTTTCTTGCAGCTTTCCGCTCAGCAGCTGCTGCGAGGGCGCGTGCAGGGGTGAGCATACACCCGAAACGCGCACGCCCCCCGCGCAGCAGTTTCGCAATTCAAGTTTTCTGCATTGACTTCAAGTTTGGAACTTGGTGTGGGAAGTGCCCACTGAGATTACTGCGAGCTTCCGCAGCTCGTTGCAAACCCTTTTGCCTCGTCATTTTGTTTTTCTTCTCTTTTGCAAATGTTTCCTCCGTCCTGCGGCGCTGGGCGCACCCGCAGGACAGCGGAAACCCAGGGAACGCAGCAGCCGCCGGGCACTTGCGGCGGAAATCTTTCGTTTCGGAGTTCCGAAATGCAAATTAAAATGCAAGAGCTCGCGAACGAAGTGGCCAGCGACGTGGCAGCTGCCCACGCGAAAGTTCTTGAACTGGAAAGCCGCGCGCAGCTGGGCGAAAAGCTTTCCCAAGTTTGCCGGCTGGCCGAGGGGGTCTTTTCGTTTTCTGCGGGCCTTGAGAAGACGCAGAAGCTGCAGCAGCGTCAGCTTTCCGCGCCCCGTTTTGCTGCTGCTGCTGCTTCATTTCCTGTTGCTGCAGAACTGACGCAGACCACGGCCGCCGCGGACCGCCTCAGCGCCAAGACGCTGCTGCTGCAGGAGCAGACGCTGCTGCTGCAGCAGCAGGCCCTCGCGATGCAGCGCGAGTACGAGGCGCTGCAGAGCAGCACAATTCGGGAACTGTGTCGGTGCGTCTGCTGCTTGCTGCTGTGCTGCAGCAGCAGCAAATGCGCGTTTGGCCCCACAGGCAGCAGGAGCTTCGAAAGCGTCTCAAGGCAGCGCGCGTGAGATCGAAGCCGCCTCCGCTCGTTCAAGAGCCGCCAACCGCAGCAGCAGCAGCAGCACAAGCAGCAGCAGCAGCAGGGGGGGCGCACTGCCAGGTCCGCTAGGCAATAGTTGTTTCTTTTTTCGCATTTATTTGCTGCACCCAACGCAGAGCAGGGGCCCCCACCCGGACCTTCTCCAGGGGCCCCCCGCCGGCGCCGGGGGCCTCGCGGCGGTGCCGCAGTCAAGCGCCACACACAGCCACCCCCCAGCAGCAGTTGCTGCTGCTGCTGCTGCTGCAGCAGCAGCAGGCGACAACGCGAAGCAGAAAGGGGGCGCTCCCCCGCTAACTGTCTACCTGCAGCAGAAGCCTCACTTCGGAATGCTGCTGGTACGTTTCGCAAGCAGCGTCACCGAACTCGTTCCTCCTCTAAATTACAAACTGCTGCTGCTGCTGCTGCTGCTGCTGCTGCTGCTGCTGCTGCTCAGGGAGGCGGGGTTCGCCGTCCTGGGAAGCGGGCGATGACTTTTGCTGCGACGGCGCCCTCGGTAAGGCCGCAGGTCTGCAGCAGCAGTTTCCTAAGTGCAGCCATCTTTCCCAGGGTTTCCCCAAGATCCGCAACACGAATCGAACTTTTCAGCAGCAGCAGCAGCAGCAGCAGCAGCAGCAGCAGCAGCAGCAGCAGCAGCGTTCGTGAGCTGGTGCGAGTTGCTGCTGTTGTTTGTGCGTGTGTGTGTGGCTCGCGCTCTGCGCGTTTTTGCGAACGAACTGAACTAGTGGCGCAGCTGTTGCCGCCGCCGCCGCCGCTGCTGCTGCAGCTGCTGCAGCTGCTGCAGCAGCAGCAGCAGCAGGTTGCGGCGGGCGTAGAGGCTGCTGGCGTAAAAATGTTGAACAAAAAGTAGTTGCTGTGACGGCTTGTCACAGCGTTGCGGTGCTGCTGCTGCTGCTGCTGCTGCTGCTGCTGCTGCT